>NC_066549.1:7853494-7938494 GCF_024679095.1 Eriocheir sinensis | reverse complement strand
TTTGTTTATAATGCCATGTTATAGGGTTCATCAGGGCTAACAAATGTTATTATACAATGTCATGTCTACAATGCATGGGTAAGCCAGGAAAACAACTTGAAGAGAACAACAACACCAACAACAACAAGATGGACAATCTGTTGACGCCGATAAAAAAAAACATCATTAGCTTCACCAAGGGCCACTAGCTTCGAAAAACGTTAGCTTCATAACTACCTGCAGCAAAATAAATAATTATCTTCACCAAGAGCTTCACCAAAGATCACTAACTTCACGAAAAAAACAAAACATTAACTTCACAAAAAATATCGATACATTCACCATTTGCTTGACAAAAAAAATAAATAAATAAATAAATAAATAAAGCCGCTAGCTTCACAAAACACACACGCTAGCTTCACCATTAGCTTCACCAATAAAGAGAAAGACCGCTAACTTCACCCCCCCCCCAAAAAAACACCAACTTCACCATTACCTTTCTTTCCCCCCTAAAAAAAAAAGCTAGGTGACCCCCTGCCCCCCCCCCCACACAAAAAATCATCACCACTAACTTCACACAAAAACACACAAGCAACACCACTATATAGCATCATCAGCAGCAGCAGCAACAACCACAACAACAAACATACAAGCATCGCCAAAAAACTCACACCCACACGCACGAAAACTAGAAACCGCAAAATCCAAGTCGACGAATCACTCAACTGTGCTTTTTACTCTCTCTCTCTCTCTCTCTCTCTCTCTCTCTCTCTCTCTGCTGCCTGTTTGTCTTTTTTTTTCTGTCTCTACTCATCTTTCTCATCTTACGTTCAGCAATAATCAACTTCACAGCTCCCCCCTGGACGGCCGCCCTTTGTTCGCAAGCTTCAGGACAGCACACACACACACACACACACACACACACGCACCGAAAGACAATAGCCAAAGAGAAAAAAAAAATCGTTATAATAATAAGTCGAAAAGGTTGTGGCGGCGGTGGCTTCTCTCTCTCTCTCTCTCTCTCTCTCTCTCTCTCTCTCTCTCTCTCTCTCTCTCTCTCTCTTAACACACCCCTCACGGGCCTCTCTTCCTTCTCTTCTTGCCAGTGCTCCTCCTCCTCCTCCTCGTCTGCCTTTCTCCGCCCTCTTCTCCTCCCCCCGGAACCCAACATGCCTGTCTACCTGCACGCTCTCGCGACGTCATTGTGTTTACAGCGGAGTGGAGTGACTGAAGGAGACAGGGAGAGGAGGGAGAGAGGGAGAGTGGAGGTGGAGGAAGTAAGGTGGAAGGTGGAGGCTGCCAAGGAAGGAGGAAAGCTGGAGGAGAAGGAAAAATGGAGGGAGGAAGGTGAGGTGACGAGAGAGAGAGAGAGAGAGGGGGGGGGGGTAGGAAGGCTAAAACGGGAGATACTATTACGAACTATATGGAGGGAATGGAAAAGGAGAGAGAGAGAGAGAGAGAGAGAGAGAGAGAGAGAGAGAGAGAGAGAGAGAGAGAGAGAGAATAGTAGAACCGTGAAGAACTTAAGGAAACGGAATATGGGAGGCAGTAAGAGGTAGTCGGAAGGGAAGGAAAACGGAGAGAGAGAGGGAGAGAGAGAGAGAGAGAGAGAGAGAGAGAGAGAGAGAGAGAGAGAGAGAGAGAAGAAGAACTTAAGAACGGATGGGAGGAAGAGGTAGTCGGAAGGGTGGAAAACGGAGAGAGAGAGAGAGAGAGAGAGAGAGAGAGAGAGAGAGAGAGAGAGAGAGAGAGAGAGAGAGAGAGAGAGAAACCGGTGAAGAACTTAAGGAAACGTAGGAAGAGCGTGGAAGAGCGGCGTAAGATCAGGAAGACTGGAAGGGGAGGTTATAGAGTGAATGCGCATATGAGGAAGGCGGAGGAGGAGGAGGAGGAGGAGGAGAGGGAAAGGGATGGACGACATGGGAAGGGAGAGGAGATGGATCGAAAGGGAGGGAGCGAGGAGGGGAGGAAGGAATGGATGGAATGGAGGAGGGAGGAAGGGGATGTAGGGTTGAAGAGCGATAGATTCTGAAGACAGGAGAGAGAGAGAGAGAGAGAGAGAGAGAGAGAGAGAGAGAGAGAGAGAGAGAGAGGAGGAAGGGGGTAACTGAAAGAAGAGAACTGTGATAATGATAAAGAGGAAAGGCAGATGGAAGGGGTCGTTGGGGGCGGTGGCAGTGGCGTCACCATCTAGTCTTCCTCCCTCCCGCCGCCCTCACTCTCTCTCTCTCTCTCCCCACAACCAAGGAGGTGCGGCCTTACAGCAACTTCCTCTCAGGGTCGGCGCTTAGAGCACACACACACACACACACTCTCTCTCTCTCTCTCTCTCTCTCTCTCACACACACACAACCTTGATAGGGCACCACTCTCTCTCTCTCTCTCTCTCTCTCTCTCTCTCTCTCTCTCTCTCTCTCTCTCTCTCTCTCTCTCTCTCTCTCTCTCTCTCTCTCTCTCTCTCTCTCTCTCTTTCTGCATGTGTGTGTGTGTGTGTGTGTGAACGCCTGGGGGAAGAGTAGGCCAACAGATGATGATGATGATGATAAAATAACAACGAGAAACAAAAACAACAACTACAGCAAAACAGAGGAACAAACAAACGTACGATTATCTCTATTTAAATGTCTCAGGAAAACAAACACTGGTGAGATTATTCCAAAACAAGTCAATCAAGGTCATGCAATCCTGATATCCATTGAGAGAGAGAGAGAGAGAGAGAGAGAGAGAGAGAGTGCCAAAGCGGGAAGGAGCGAGTGATGGTGAGAGGAAGGAAGGAAAGGATGGATAATGGATGGAAGGGGGAGGGAGAGAGGGATGGGGAGGGAGGAGAGAGGGAGGAGAGAGGAGGGAGAGGCCAGTGACCTGTCAGTGGTGAAAGTTACGTTACACCTTATACTTCCCCCACCCCCACCCCCCTCCCCTCCTGCCAGAGTCGCTTTACCAATGGCGGCGGTGGTTGTAGTAGTAGTAGTAGTAGTAACTATATATGATTATAATAATAATAATAATAATAATAATAATAATAATAATAATAATAATAATAATATTAATAATAATAATAATGATAATAATAATATAATTATTTTGAATAGAAATATATACTATTGTTATTAGCAGTAACAGAAGCAACCTCAACAGTAGTAGTAACATTAGTAAAATAATAACAACTACAACAACAACAATAATAATAATAATGATAATAATAATAATAATAATAATAATAATAATAATAATAATAATAATAATAATAATAATAATTATAGTTATTATTATGATTGTTATTATTATTATTAGTAGTAGTAAAAGTAGTAGTAGTAGTAGTAGTAGGAGTAGGAGTAGTAGTAGCAGTAGTAGTAGTAGTAGTAGTAGTAGTAGTAGTAGTAGTAGTAGGAGGAGGAGGAGGAGGGGGAGGAGGAATACATAGGAACATAGGAATACATAGGAAGACCAGACACCAGAAGACCTGGCGGTCTATGGGGGGAGTAGGAGGAGGAAGAGGAGGGGGAGGAGCAATAGAAGTAGCAGTAGGAGCAGCAGTAACATTAGTTTTAGTAGTAGTAGTAATAGTTGTAGCAGTAGTAGCAGTAGTAGTAGTAGTAGTAGTAGTCGTAGTAGTAGTAGCATCAGCGGCAGCAGCAGCAGCAGCAGCAGCAGTATTAATACATAAAAAGTTGTCTTCTTTTTCTGTGGGTTGCATGTTGGCAGATTAATTAGTTAAGGGGCACTGGTGATCAGCCTCTGCCCGTGGATGGCGCGGACACACACACACACACACACACACACACACACACACACACACACACGTTATTATTATTATTATTATTATTATTATTATTATTATTATTATTATTATTTTATGGTCATATTTTCTCCCTGCACCGATGCTCTCATTGCTGAAAGTTGCTGAAGGCAGGGCTGAAGGACAGCGTGTGGCGGCGTGGGTGATTTTCGGTCATCTGGTTTAGGCTGGAAAATGATCGGTCAACGCGAACCATACCCGAAGCTAACCAGACTGCCACCCGTCCCCATTAGTAGTAGTAATAGTAGTAGTAATTGACCCCCCATTCGGCCATCTCTTCGGATTCTTTACAGGAGCAGCGAGTAGCGGGTTTTTTTTTTATTTATTATTGTTTCCCTTTTTTATGCCCTTGTGCTGTCTCCTTTGATGTAAAAAAAAAGTAGTAGTAGAGAAGGAGGAGGAGGAAGAGGAGGAGGAAGAGGAGGAGGAGGAGGAGGAGGAGTAACCTAACAGTACCAATACAAGGAGAAGCAGTAACAACAACAACAACTACTACAACTACTACAACTACTACTACTACTACTACTACCACTACAACTACCACTACCAATGATAAACCTGAACAGCAGACCAGCATACGTAACCACCTACAAAAAATACCATGAAATACAAAACTGTTAACAATCAATTCCATACAAAAAAAAAAAAAAAGAACCAGACGATGAAATAAAAAAAAATAAAAATAAAATCCCTTTGTTTAATGGGTGCGAAATAATGAGGTGCATTGTTCAGTCAGGGAGGGCGAGGCCACTTCGAGGTGCGTGGGGGAGTCCGTGTCATCGCGCGCTGCAAGAGTGAAAGGGAATGGACGTTACTGGCATGGGCATTCAGTGTGCGTGTGCGTGCGTGCGTGTGCGTGTGTGTGTGTGTGTGTGTGTGTGTGTGTTCAGTCCACCTCTCTCCTCATGTAGGGTTCGGTGGCACTTGAGGGGAACACGTGGCGGGGGGAGGTCAGGGTCAAGGCGAAAAGAAGGCAGAAGAGAACAATGGAAGCAGGGAACCCATTCTTTGCCTCCCTCCCTTTCTCTCCCCCTCCTACCCAGTACCTCCCTTCCTCTCCCCCCCCTACCCAGTACCTCCCTTCCTCTCCCCCTCCTACCCAGTACCTCCCTTCCTCTCCCCCTCCTACCCAGTACCTCCCTTCCTCTCCCCCTCCTACCCAGTACCTCCCTTCCTCTCCCCCTCCTACCCAGTACCTCCCTTCCTCTCCCCCTCCTACCCAGTACCTCCCTTCCTCTCCCCCTCCTACCCAGTACCTCCCTTACTCTCCCCTCCTACCCAGTACATCCCTTCCTCTCCCCCTCCTACCCAGTACCTCCCTTCCTCTCCCTCCACCCAGTCCCTCCTTCTCTCCCCTCCCACCCAGTACCTCCTTCCTCCCCCTCCTACCCAGTACCTCCCTTCCTCTCCCCCTCCTACCCAGTACCTCCCTTCCTCTCCCCCTCCTACCCAGTACCTCCCTTCCTCTCCCCCCCTACCCAGTCCCCCCCCCTTCCTCTCCCCCTCCTACCCAGTCCCTCCCTTCCTCTCCCCTCCCACCCAGTACCTCCTTCCTCTCCCCTCCACCCAGTACCTCCTTCCTCTCCCCCCTACCCAGTCCCCCTCCTCTCCCCCCTACCCAGTCCCTCCCTTCCTCTCCCCCCCCTACCCAGTACCTCCTTCCTCTCCCCTCCCACCCAGTACCTCCTTCCTCTCCCCTCCCAGTACCTCCTTCTCCCCCTCCTACCCAGTACCTCCCTTCCTCTCCCCCCCCAGTACCTCCCTTCCTCTCCCCTCCCAGTACCTCCCTTCCTCTCCCCCTCCTACCCAGTACCTCCCTTCCTCTCCCCCTCCTACCCAGTACCTCCCTTCCTCTCCCCCTCCTACCCAGTACCTCCCTTACTCTCTCCCTTCTACCCAGTCCCTCCCTTCCTCTCCCCTCCACCCAGTACCTCCCTTCCTCTCCCCTCCAACCCAGTACCTCCTTACTCCCCTCCTACCAAGTACCTACCTTCCTCTCCCCCTCCTACCCAGTACCTCCCTTCCTCTCCCCCTCCTACCCAGTACCTCCCTTCCTCTCCCCCTCCTACCCAGTCCCCCCCTCCCTCTCCCCCCCCTACCCAGTCCCTCCCTTCCTCTCCACCCCCACCCAGTCCCTCCCTTCCTCTACCACTCCTACCCAGTACCTCCCTTCCTCTCCCCCTCCTACCCAGTACCTCCCTTCCTCTCCCCCCCCTACCCAGTCCCTCCCTTCCTCTCCCTCGCCTTGTGACACCTCGGACAGTCTGACACACCGAGGTTACGACACGCGACCTTGAATGCAACAACAACAACAAAAACAGATACGTACACCAACAATAAGAGCATTGACTTCCCCTTTTACCGTACGGCCTCACATTATGTAAATTGAATATTGTTGGTTGGTCTATTTGAATGTGTAATTGCTACTTTTGTTATGTCTGTCATTCATAGGCTTACTTTTTTTTTTCTTCTGCCACACGCTATCACCACGGAAAACATACATACATACATACACCAACATCTATTTTCCCTTCTATGACCTCATTATGAACACTGAATATTGCTGTTTGCTCTTATTTGAACATGTACGTAATCGCTACTTCTGATATGCGCTATAGCTTGCTTTACTAATCCTTCTGCCACTCCAATCACTGCCAAACACATATACATACATCAACATTTACCTTCCCCTTCTATCACCTCATTATGAAAACTAAATATTGCTGCTTGTTCTATATGAATGTGCAATTGCTACTCTTGCTACATGCTACTTTTGCTTTACTAACCCCTCTGCCACACGAATCACTGCCATACATATCAACATACACCAACATTCGCTTTCCCTTCAATCACCTCATTATGAAAACTAAATACTGCTGCTAGTTCTATCTGAATGTGCAATTGCTACTTCTGCTACATGCTACTTTTGCTTTACTAACCCTTCTACCACGTACACGAATCACTGCCATACATATCTACATACACCAACATTCGCTTTCCCTTCTATCACCTCATTATGAAAACTAAATATTGCTGCTTGTTCTATATGAATGTGCAATTGCTACTTCTGCTACATGCTACTTTTGCTTTACTAACCCTTCTACCACGTACACGAATCATTGCCAAACATATCAACATACACCAACATTCGCTTTCCCTTCTATTACCTCATTATGAAAACTGAATACTGCTGCTAGTTCTATCTGAATGTGCAATTGCTACTTCTGTTACATGCTACTTTTGCTTTACTAACCCTTCTACCACGTACACGAATCATTGCCAAACATATCAACATACACCAACATTCGCTTTCCCTTCTATTACCTCATTATGAAAACTAAATATTGCTGCTTGTTCTATATGAATGTGCAATTGCTACTTCTGCTACATGCTACTTTTGCTTTACTAACCCCTCTGCCACACGAATCACTGCCATACATATCTACATACACCAACATTCGCTTTCCCTTCTATCACCTCATTATGAAAACTAAATATTGCTGCTTGTTCTATATGAATGTGCAATTGCTACTTCTGCTACATGCTACTTTTGCTTTACTAACCCTTCTGCCACACGAATCACTGCCATACATATCTATCTACATACACCAACATTCGCTTTCCCTTCTATCACCTCATTATGAAAACTAAATATTGCTGCTTGTTCTATATGAATGTGCAATTGCTACTTCTGCTACATGCTACTTTTGCTTTACTAACCCTTCTACCACGTACACGAATCATTGCCAAACATATCTACATACACCAACATTCGCTTTCCCTTCTATCACCTCATTATGAAAACTAAATATTGCTGCTTGTTCTATATGAATGTGCAATTGCTACTTCTGCTACTTGCTACTTTTGCTTTACTAACTCTTCTACCACGTACACGAATCACTGCCAAACATATCTACATACACCAACATTCGCCTTCCCTTCTATCACCTCATTATGAAAACTAAACACTGGTCTTTGTTCTATTTGAATGTGCATTTGCTACTTTTGATATTATGCGCTACGGTTTGCTTGCAACCCTAGTGCCACACGCGTCCCAGCCCCGCCCCACCAAGCACTGAGTCACGTAACCTATATACTGTCTCGAAGCTCCGCCCTCGGCTGGACACAAAGGGAACTTGGGGTACTGATGTCATTGGTCTTGCTTGTTGTGTGCACGTGTTTATGAGAGAGTGAAAGGGAATAAACGTTCCTGGCATGGGCATTTAGAGTGTGTGTGTGTGTGTTGAACTTGTTGATCATACGTACTCTTATATGACTACACTTGTTAGTTTTTGCTTATTTTCTATTTCCAAGAGTAGCTTATTTGTCACTGGACTTGATCTTTGCTTATTTTCTATTTCCAAGAGTAGCTTATTTGTCACTGGACTTGATCTTTGCTTATTTGTCACTGGACTTGATCTTTGCTTATTTTCTATTTCCAAGAGTAGCTTATTTGTCACTGGACTTGATCTTTGCTTATTTTCTATTTCCAAGAGTAGCTTATTTGTCACTGGACTTGATCTTTGCACGTATAAACGAGTTACGATGTGTGTATTCAACGTTGATTTGTCTATTCTTATTTTTTATGCTCCATTTCTATTTCCCAGAGAGGCTTGTACCCGGACTCGCTCTTTGCGCGTAATATAAATGAGTTATGATGCGTGAATTTAACGTTACGACTTTTCTCTCTTTTATTTTTTTTTTGCTTCATTTATATTTCCCAGAGTAGCTTCCTCTTTGAACGAATGCATTTTAGTATGATGTGTGTATATTCAACGCCATTTCAACTTTACGTTAATACTCTCGTTTATTTTGCTTCCTTCTTTAATGCTAGTGTTTGGTGGGGTGCATATGCGGGCACAGCTAGGCGGGTAAACCACCACCATCAAGGAAAATCACCCCCCGATGATGTGTTACGCTTTTAAAATGTGATGTTGATGTGACCCAGTTCAGCTTAATGCATGCCTCGGTCTTTACTGGATTGCGTGTGTGTGTGTGTGTGTGTGTGTGTCCCATCCAGTCCTCATTGATCTGTCTGTGAGAGGAGGCGACCTGTGGGACTCTGAGGAACACTGATCCAGGACAAAAGAGGAAAAAGGCACTATTCACCACGGCAGCAACAATAAACACGTGAGTGGCAGGGCTGGTTGGCTGGTCAGGGGAAGGTTGTGATAGTGTCTCCCTGCACTCTCTCACCTCGCTGCTCCCCGTTATTCCTCCACATAGCATAGAGTGTATTTGCTCATTTCGATGTTTAGTTTTCGTTTTATTTATAACGTTTCCTTGATCGTGACGGGCCATTTCTCTCTTGTAAATATTTAAGTGGTTGGGAGGAAGGCTACATCAGGGTTTAGAGTGAAATGGATGGTGTGAAGATGGTGGTTATGTCTTGTTGAAGGAGTACATTAAGAGGAAGGCTATATCAGAGTTTACATTGAAAGGGATGAATGTGTGAAGATACTGCTTATGTCTTGCTGAGGAAATACAGTAAGAGGAAGGCTATGTCAGAGTTTACATTGAAAGGGATGAATGTGTGAAGATACTGCTTATGTCTTGTTGAGGAAATACAGTAAGAGGAAGGCTATATCAGAGTTTACAATGAAAGGGATGAATGTGTGAAGATACGGCTTATGTCTTGTTGAGGAAATACAGTAAGAGGAAGGCTATATCAGAGTTTACAATGAAAGGGATGAATGTGTGAAGATAGTGGTTGACTCTCTTTTATGTTAGACAGTACAGGAATGATCTTAACTACAGTCTTGTGCAGTGAGGTTACGGGAATGGTGAAGAGATGAAGTCAACAAGATCAGACTGAGAAGTGAAAATATAAATAGTGAAAAAAGTACTTGTGCGGTAAGGTTCCAGGAAGGGCGAAGGTATGAAGTCAACAGGATCAGACGAGTAGTTTAGAGTGTAGTGAGAAAAGAGAGTGAGAGAAGTAACATTGGCCTCTGATTCCATATGCAATTTAGAAGAGCTGTCCAGGAAAGGCGAAGGCATTAACCCCTTGGATGGGGATTTCCTACAAGAAGACATCACCAAGCTACAGGAGTGGAACAAAAAGTGACTGCTCCAATTTAGTGAAGAAAAATGCGAGGTCATGCATTTTGGGAGGGGAAATCCAGCATACCAATACCACATGGGAAACACTCTATTACCCACCACAGAGGCACAGAAGAACCTGGGAGCATATGTTGCCAGGCTACCAGTGAAGGCGTATTCCGTGCCAATCGCAGCGGACGGGTTAAGTGAACAAAATCAGACGACCAATGAACATAGTAGTCGGGTTAAGTGTACAAAATCAGACGACCAGTGAACATAGTAGTCGGGTTAAGTGTACAAAATCAGACGACCAGTGAACATAGTAGTCGGGTTAAGTGTACAAAATCAGACGACCAGTGAACATAGTAGTCGGGTTAAGTGAACAAAATCAGACGACCAGTGAACATAGTAGTGAACAAAGATAGTGAAAGAACCTATAGTAACATTTGACTCTATACTCTTACCCTAAACTCTTGCTTACTTCCAATCTCGGGGAAGCTGGTTGTATAAGAAGCGAGATATAAAGTTTCCGGTTAAGATTGTAGGTAGAGAAGAGCTAGAGAGTGTTTGTTGTAGAGGAGAGGAACAAGAGAGTAAGTTTCTGTTTAAGATTTTAAGTAGAAAGAAGCTCGAGGGGGTCTGATGTAGAGGAGGGGAACAAAAGGGTAAATTTCTCGTTAAGATTGAGAGTAGAGGAGACCCCGAGCGTGTTTGGTGTAGAGGAGGGGAACAAGAGAGTAAGTAGAGAGATTGTAGAGGAGAGAGAGGTGTTTGGTGAAGAGAAGGGGACAAATGAGTATTACAGAAAGAGAAAGGATAGACGTCTGGAAAGTTTGGGCTAGTCGACAGGTGGAGATGGTGAGTTCTCAAGACACTAAAGAAAACTGAGACACTATTTTTTTTTACAGCAAAGGAAGCAGCTCAAGGGCAACAAAATGAAGATGTAGCAAAAGGATAAAAGTGAAGAGTGGCCAAAAGAAAGGTCCCCACTCTGCACTCCCCATTTTGAATTAATAAAAAGCTAAGCAGTATATAGTTCTAGTCACGAATCTAGTGCATCATTCCAAGAAAGTGATAGATTATCTGGAGGTTTCGGCAAGTTAACAGGTGGAGATAATGAGTTCTTAAGACACTATAGGCCAGTGGGATGCTTATTCATGACCAACTTTAAACTAATATAAAGCTCGAAAGTAAATGACTCTGGTGCATCATTCCTAGACCAACGTGACTTCTGTTGAGGATGTCCGTCTGATAAATGGAGCTAATAAATGTAGACTGATAAGACTGAACTGATACAAATATAAAGCTTCAAAGTAAATGACTCTGGTGCATCATTCCTAGACTAACGTGACTTCTGCTGAGAATGTCCGTCTGGTAAATGGAGCTAATAAATGTAGACTGATAAGATTGAACTGATACAAATATAAAGCTTCAAAGTAAATGACTCTGGTGCATCATTCCTAGACCAACGTGACTTCTGTTGAGGATGTCCGTCTGATAAATGAAGCTGAATAATGCAGACTGATAAGATTGAACTGATAGCAACTCCCAGCGTCCTTCGTAACAGTACGTTCTCGTTGACCACTTGTAAAAAAGCCATCTATCGCACTTCTGTTTTGTTATCTATACTTAAAGATTACGTTGAAAAGGATAGTGAATCCCTTAAAGAAAATTGAATGTTTAAACTCCATAAATACTGTAGTAAACTTACTATTAATGTGTGTGTGTGTGTGTGTGTGTGTGTGTGTGTGTGTGTGTGTGTGTGTGTGTGTGTGTGTGTATTTACCTAGTTGTAGTTTTACAGGGCCTGGGCTTACGCTCGTGTGGTCCCGTCTCCGTATCTGTATTTGTCCAACTTTTCCTTAAAGCTTTGTACACTCTTCGCCGATACTACATCTTCACTTAGTCTGTTCCAAATCTCTATATTTCTTTGCGAGAAGCTATATTTCTTTATGTCTCTCAAGCATCTTCCTTTCCTCAATTTTTTACTGTGTCCTCTTGTGTTCCTGGTGTTTATAAGGATCCCTCTCTTAGTAGTAACTCCCCATTATCTACTTCTTCCATTTTGCTTAATAATTTATAAATGTGTGTGTGTGTGTGTGTGTGTGTGTGTGTGTGTGTGTGTGTGTGTATGTGTGTATTCTATTAGCTGTCCAGGTAATTTTGTCTCGTATAACAGCAAACATGAAGGGTATTATATCTATAGTCTTCCTTGTCCATAGCATTATCAGAGCATCGTTGTTATTTTATTTTTTATTTTGCCAATATAAAAAAAAAAACTAACCTTAACTAGGCAAGCATGCGGGTGGTGGAACTGTAAAACCGCAGCAAACCGGTACAGAGGAGGATGACATAGATGATTCATGGGTTAAGAAACTTGCCATGTGAGGAAAGACTTGATCAAATTTGCATTCTCCAGAAAGGCGAAGGGTGCGAGGAGACGATCCAAGTTTATAAATGGATGAAGGGGCCAGAAGGGCTTTAATAAGGGTGATACTAATAAGGTTCTGATGGTAAGAGAGCCGGGTAGGACACGTAGCAATGGGGTTACTTTGTATAAATTCAGATTCAGCAAGGACACAGGGAAGAAATGGTTAACCAACAGAGTGGTGGATAAGTGTAACAGGCTTGGCAGTCATGTTGTGAGTGCCAATACGATAAGTACATCCGAAAAAAAAAAAAAGATAAATTCATGGGTAGTGAAGCAAGGTGGGGTCAGGTTCACGGGAGATGCCTTGTATAGACCTACCGGCTTCTTGCAGTCTCTTTATGTTCTTAATACCAGACGGCGGGAAGCATATAGCTCATAGCACTGTCAAAGGCTCTCTAGAAGCACTACTACGGAGCTTCAAAACGGGCCTGAGGGTAAGGATGAAGTCAAACAAGGTCCTGTATTGAAATAGTGTTCAGTACCTGGCCAAATTTATGATATGCGGTCTAGTTGATGGTACGTCCTATCTTTTGATGGGAAATGAACTGAGGATAATTAGAAGAGGCTCACGAGGTTAGTTTGTGAGATACGACCCGCGCGTCACCCAGCGGCTCGGGGAGGTGGCAATAACACAGACACTGAAGTGGTAGCGTGCTGGGCCCACATTCACCACGTGATGGACGACACGAGTTCGAATCCCCACGCTACCACCTCGGATTTTTCAGTCACCGCCGAGTGGCTTAAAACTACCCACATGCTGTCCTGAAGACCACCCATCAACACGGACTCTAGAGGAAACCGTCCAAGAATCAAGAACGAGTTCCGGGGGGCAGCATGAGCCAAGAGAAGATGGCGCCACTATACAGTAAACACTTGCCTGCGCCATGACGGGCTGGGGCTGACTACCATCCAGGCCCCTCAAGCTAGCCTACCGGCGCAATAGGCGAAGACGTAAAAAAAAAAAAAAAAAAAAAAATCTCCAGAAATATGACTCCTGATAAGATCCTTCAGAAAAACACGACCTCTATGCCCTACCTTCGGCCTGACTTGGTATACCGAGGTTGGGGTGATATGGCCAGACACCAAAATAAACGCGGCATCCGGTCCAGCCGATAAGGTGTTTGTGTCCCCTATAACACCCGTATACCCTGTACTCTCCGGCCATGATGTCTTTTTTTTTTTTTAAATGTATAAATAATGTTAGTAATTAAACGTTTTGAGTTTGAATTGCTCTCTCTCTCTCTCTCTCTCTCTCTCTCTCTCTCTCTCTCTCTCTCTCTCTCTCTCTCTCTCTCTCTCTCTCTCTCTCTCTCTCTCTCTCTCTCTCTCCTTTTACACACACACACACACACACACACACACACACACACACACACGACGAACTTGTTCACCTCTCGTGCTCAATACATAAAAAAAATAAAACTTTGAAACCCGAAAATAAGCCCCTACGACGTCGTAACACGCATCAAGTTATTCAATTCAAATGATTTACAACAAAATCATTATAATCGACAAGCTCAGAACCGTCAGGCTTACACTATAACACGGGCCTTGTGGGAGACTTCGTGGTTAGGTATATTAGATTAACCGTTTCAATGTGGAGGAACAGAGGAAGTTGTGACAAGTCTGAGGCTGTTAAAAACTGGCGAGTGGCTCTAAGAAAAAACTTGAAAGCCATCGTATTGTTGTAAAAGAGTCAGATGAAGAGAACAGGTAATGATGACTTTGTACTCACCTCTCTTCTTGTCGCTGTCTCCTCCAAACTGCCCTGTGGGGGAGAGAGTAAAAAGTAGGGATGAGGCGGGTAAGTCCACAATAAAGCATACAATGAGGAAAAAGGAAATGTTACACAACTGGAGCAATCAAAAAGATCCGCAGTGGAGCAACAACGCAGATGGGTGCATAGAGACCTACTTATCATAGGTTTAAGTGCAATGAAATTATATCAACTAATTAACTCGCTAATGAGTATAACAAACTGACTGGCTCAATTACTGTATGCCTGAATACTCTTGCAACAAACTGCAAAAATATACTAATTTGATCGACTTTTTTCAAGATGCACAGTCGACTGGCAATGGAAGTGCGTTGCCCCTAATCAATGTTTATCAAAGTCTGTAAGTTCTGATGTTCTGCAATATTACTCTGTTCCATAATATTTTCACTGCTTAGTACGTATGGTTGTGCTGAATGCGATAGTATTGATTCCAAAGTCAATGATTGTGTTTTGGCCCTACGCAGAAAAGGCAACTATCATTAACACACTTTAAATGCGAGCCCTACCTACATGCCTTCGAAAAAAAAAAAAAAAGGGTTTGTGGGAGCTATGAGTCAACATGTGGACAGGTGTGGCTGATCTCCAAGCCCCGCGGGAAGGTCACAGAGCAGCTCGTATGCAAGAATGTTTCCAAGGCCTGGCCCTACCCGACACACACACACACACACACACACACACACACACACACTCCACCACCTGCATCCCGGTATCACCTGTCACTTGACCCATCGCCTGACCTGGAACTTTTAGCACCTCCCCGACGGAGCTGCCCTGCCTCGGCACCCTCCACTTTCCCCCTCATCTCTCGTCCACCCCCTACCAACATTCAACTCCAACGCCCCACAGATAAGAGAGCCCCACCAGCCCCTAACCCCTCCATTTTATGTTTTTTTTTTTTAAATGTACTTCTAATTGTAACTTGCAAATTTTCAGCCTAACAGTTACCAAAAGTGAATAAACCATTTATTATTATTATTATTATTATTATTATTATTATTATTATTATTATTATTACACACATTGTTTTCTAGTAAATTACTTAATATTGACGTTACTTTGCTACTTTCCTGTTTTTATAGTATATGCCTTTGGGCTAAATAATAATAATATGTTTTATTATTATTTCTATTATTATTATTAATGGGTCTATAATTACCCGGTATTTTGTCACGTTTCTTAGATACTGGTGCAACGTTAGCCATCTCTCCCAAGGATACATTACATAAGGGCGTGAGAAGACTGTGTATCTCGCTTTTTAAATTTTAATATATACTTTAGAATGTCTAACCACACTTCTGATATCCTTTTCGTTATTTATGTCTTTGAAGAGAAACTCCGGGTTATTTTTTCAGAGTAGATGGCAATATTTTCACCATACTTGCGCTTTCCTTCACCAGCCAGTTTTTCGACTCTTCGCCGGGCTTCGTAATGACGGCTGCTATTTTTTGGACGAAGTTTTTATCACTTTCACGTGTGTAACAAATTTCTCTCTTGATATGAATGTTTGATATCGATGTTAAACCACGGCGGGCTTTTATGATTGTGTAATGTAGGAGACAAATGACAGCGGATAAAAAAGCCGGTGTGCAGACAGCCACAATCAAGTCAACAAGAACCCAACGATGTGGCAATCACCGAGAATCATTGCCTGCGGCGGCCCAATAATCATATAACCCACAAGCATCCCGAGACCTGAGCCCATATTCTTAAACGTCTAGGCCGTCTAGTTTTGTGAGCCCTGTGATAGTCTGACAAGGCTTCTACACCATGAACGTGAAGAAAACATTCATGAGAACCCGACTGTGGCCTCTGAAAAATAGTTGCGAGACTCGGAAACTTCTAGTTCGCCTGTTTGAAAAGTCACTCGTAGAAGTTGCTGTGATTTTCGTGGACTGTTTTGTGATCCTGGTGATAGTTTTACCCGACTTCTGCACCATGAACGGGAAAAAACAACCATGAAAACCCAGTTAACCCTCTATGTGACCTTCGGAGCCAGATACGTTGAAGAATATGGACCCCTTACCACCTTCCGATTAGCGGATGGAGAATCAAAGACTTATATTTATCGTTGAGACAGACTTTTGAGAGGGACCACAAACGGCAAATGCTTAATGCCCAGCAAGGGAAAGGCAAAAGAAACGGCCCGATATGGCGTCAGCTTTGCTCGGGGTTTTAAAATCAGGCATGGAGGTGGCAGGATAGGGAGAGGATTTTTTTTTTCTTGTCGGTAGTCGCGCACTATTTCATATGGTGCCTCTCCTAAGGATAAGGCTGGTCCATGACGAAAAAAAACATCACACTGTATTATCCTGACTCGCCGCACCTGTCAATAGCTGGAGAAACCTTGAACCGTTACACGACATTTAACATTTACAGTTTTACACGAAGGGATAAAAACTCTACGGTTCGGCACGGCCATGTTCCATTTACTTAATTTACCAGTAACTTGTACACATGTCTTCGTTTTCTTGTTTACCTCAATAAATATATTAATGTTGCTGATTTTTATCTATAGACACTTACTTTCCTGTAATCGAAAGGATGACTTTAATTTATACCCTCCGGAGCTTTTACTCAACGTCATGTTTATTTTTCGTAGTTTCACCGATGTAATTAAAGAAGTTTGTAAGGATAAAAATAGGAATTGAACCTTTCAATCTGGAGGGCTGAAAAGTCAAACCAAGCAGACTGGTGACGGGTAGGCGAACGGTTATAGGTCTAGTTGTATCTACATTTCAAAATTCACGGTGTGTGTGTGTGTGTGTGTGTGTGTGTGTGTGTGTGTGTGTAATTCACCTCTTGGTCTGCTGCGGGTCTCTCTCGAGACCGCTAGCCGTTCCCCTACGGAAGAGCACAGAGCTCATAGTACCGATCTTTGGGTAGGACTGAGACCACTCACACACAACACACCGTGACAACGAGGTCACAACTCCTCGCCTTACGTCGCGTACCTTCTCACTGCTAGGTGAACAGGGGCAACACGTGAAAGAAGATAAACCCAACTTATCTTCACCCGGCTGGGGAATCGAACCCCGGACCTTCTGGTTGTGAGGCAGACGCTCTATCCACTGAGCTACTGGGCCGTGAGTGTGTGTGTGTGTGTGTGTGTATATATATATATATATATATATATATATATATATATATATATATATATATATATATATATATATATATATATATATATATATATATATATATATATGTGTGTGTGTGTGTGTGTGTGTGTATATATATATATATATATATATATATATATATATATATATATATATATATATATATATATATATATATATATATATATATATATATATATATACACACACATTGAGTAATAATTTGGTTTAAGGGGACGTCCTCACGGACGTGGAGGGAAGCACCCATTCCTAGAGGGGGCGTGGTAGTAAATAGGTTAAGCCCCTTATTCTCAGACGTTTTCGGCTCTCACAACTACTTTCAATGGCCACAGTCGTTCTCAGGAATGTTTTATTCACGTTCACGGTGTAGAAGCCTTGTCAGACTATCACAAGGCCTTATTTTTATTTTTATTTAATTTTTTCGTTCCGGTAGGCTTTATTGGGGAGGCCAGATGGTCGGCCCCCAGGCAAGTGTTTATAGTGGCGCCATCCTGCTTGGGTCATCCCCCCCCCCTTCCCCGAGCTCATCTTTGGTTCTAATTTTAGAGAGAGAAGCTAGAGCCCGGGTTGATAGGTGGTCTTCAGGAGAGGGGGCAGTTATTCGTGGAAGTTTTATTTACAATTTTACATTCATTCAAAGGCAACAGTTATACTAAAATCACCGAGTTCATCCATCGCGCACCCTCAGTCCGTATCAGCTGCTGTCTATCATCGCTGGTTACGATCATGTAGTTCAATCATAATTTAATAACATTTTTAGAGGAATGAAATGTGGTTTTTAAATTTGGCACAGAAAATCGTGAAGGGAATCTAAACAAAGGTCAAAGGATTTCCCCACCAAGACACCTGCGCCATTATTCTATAGGTGAAGTTTAGTGGACGCGTCTCTCTTCCATATATTGCTAGTGATCTTTGAGTCTGTCTTACCTGGATAGTTAGATAATTACGTCTACTTTTTCAGGAGCAAAAGTGAAAGTGATTACCTCATTGTTCTCTGGATGAAGTTTAGGGAGTTTTGTCAATCTACTTGTCTGTTTTGATTTTCTGTCTATCAGTTTCTGTTTCAGTACATTTATTCTTATTTTCATTTATTTCTTTACTATTTTTTATCTATTATCCTGCAACAATAAACTATCAATCAATCAATCATCTATTCCTGTTTCTGTTTATATGCAACCCCCGCGTCCTCCTGGAAACCGCGCCCGCATTTAACCATTCACCCACCGTTTGAGTCCCGAAATGTTTGAGAAAATGGACCTTATCAAAACCACAGCAAGAAATATATAAGAGAAACAGAGTAGGGCGGTACAGTCCGGGGCGCGAGACTGTCCCGACGGCGGCCTGTTGTGTTTACCTCTGGCGTTACGAGAAATACCTCCTTGCAGAAATAAGTCGCGCTGGTGTCCACTACGCACGTCAACTGGGAAATACACAACAGGGAAACATATTAACTTGCATTTTTTTGTTGTAATTTGTCCATCTGTGATCTCTGTGATGGTTGATATTGCCCAAAAAGCAAGAACTGAGTGAACATCAACGTGGGGGCAATTCTTTCCAAAACCTACCCTATTCGTTTGTTATAAAGCCTTCTCCGGATTAAATGTGTTTATCTAATCTTTCTGCCATGTATTGGAGTTGAAACAGGACAAGTAAAAGATAGTGGGGAGTGAAATATAGAAAAAAGTAACCTAGTTGGACCTCTCCGTGCGAGCTATTTTGCGGCTGCGAGCTGATTCCTACAACAGCGACACGCGTGGCGGCACGGCGGGGCAGGGCTCGGTGTTTTCAGGCGCCTTCTTCCTCCACGTTAACTATTTCCAAAGGCCCGAAAGGGGATTAATCAGGTTCTAATCGGTGCCTCTGGTAAGCTTTGATGTGTTTAGAATGGATATACTAACCTGCTGGAAACATCTATTTCCCTGACTGTCCCCTCTCCCCATAGCTAGTGTTCTCGCACCATACTTGTGCTTTATTGGGGGGGGCTTCGTGGTGCAGTGGTTAGCACACTCGGCTCACAATCGAGAGAGCCCGGGTTCGATTCCCGGGCGGAGTGGGAAAAACTTGGGCGGCTTTACCGATACACTACGCCCCTGTCCACCCAGCAGTGAATGGGTACCAGGTATTAATCGGGGGTTGTGTTCCGTCTCCTGGGGTCTGTTCCCTTCTCCTATAATTCCTTCCCCCTCCTGTCTCTCTCAAGAATATGACCACAGGTGTTGCGCTGACTAAATGAAACTTTTTTGAGCTTTATTGGAGAGTTCAGCATAACACAGGCCGCTAGGTGATGACATCTGGTTATAACAATTTGTCCAAGGTCACTAAGTCATGTTGGGGATGGCAAGACACCCACAAGAAGAGGAAGCTTAGTGACTGCCAAAATTTGTACTAGAAAAAAAAAAATGAATATAATATAATGCTAACTTCTGTCATATTGCAGGTGCAGCAGAGTACTTCCACCATGCCAAACCAAGCAGAGATCTTTGAAGAACTGGTAAGTATTAATGTCACTGACTACTGGGAAGCACTTGCCCTGTGGCCCTGGGTAATGGGTTCTCGTCCACCACAGGCTTATGGCCGTAATATTAGACTTCCCCATTCCCTTTCCGTCCGCATCCCCATACGCAGGTCTGGGGTATGTATAAGCCGCCCCGTCCCCGTGACAGATGTGTGGGCCAGACAAGACCAATCTGCATGTCATAATAATGTTGGCAGAACTTTCAAACCAATAATTACAGAAAACGAAATAAATAATGCTTTTTCACACATCATTGTATTCATATACATTATATATCATAAAACATAACAATAGCGTAGTTGATCTACAGGTAGATAATAACAAGTAACGCGGGTAAGTTAATTTATGAGACGGGTTGGTATCCATGACTGGTCACACACACTTGGGGCAGCCACACCGGGGTTGCCAGGTCATGTCATTTATGGCATTTTTGTCTTAAATCAAGGTGGTCGCCGAGAAATGCCCTTTTTTAGGCAATGGTATATGTCAAGTATTGCCAAAATAATGCCATATTTAGTCATCAATCTGCTGTCTTTTGCCATTCTTGGGGACAATTATAAAGGAATCTTCAGGAATAACTGTATGTTTACAATCAAATGGAAACACCATAATCTTTACAAACTAAAAAAATATATTAACTTCAGCAAAGTTTGTGATGTAATATCAGTCATAAAAATATTTTGATACTTTTCAATATATTTCCTTCTATAATAACAAATAGAACGCTATTTATTCATGAAATGTAGGAAGGGGAAACCGAAGATGTCCTGCCTCTCACCCCGTGAAGTCAACACTTTTTCGACCCCATCCGCTCTCTCTCGAGGTAGTGTTAATCAATCCCAACCCCCCAAGAGATGCTTGAAACTGCGGTTCACAGCCAAGGGAAAGGGAAGGGAAGGAAACAGGAATGGGGGAGATTAATACTACGACCGTTAACCCCTAAAGGACAGGCCAGAGGGCAGTTTTCTGCATGCAGAGCATATGTCGATTTGATAAAATTTGGCTAAATAGGTGTTCATCAGTGCCCTGTGTGGCATTTTTAGACAAAAACACAGTACATAGTTCATAGTGCTTTTACATTGCCAATCTTTCATTTACATGATGAAAGAATCTTGAAGTTCCTCGCATGGCGGAGATATGATGTTGGGTAGTGCAAATCTTGGCGGGAAAGCAGAGGACGGGAATTCCCACACCCTGCCTTTCTCCAACCGAGTGGGAATTCTCGCCAACCGTCCTTTAGGGATTACGGGCCTGAGACAGGGATGGGCACTGAGGCCACACCCAGCTATAGCATCAGCCCCTAAATTTACCTTTACTTTATAGGTAAATAATGTTGCACAGACTTACAGGGCTTACAAAAGTTTTATATTATCTTGAGTTTTGAACTGATCCCTGAATTCTCTCTCATTCCAAGTGCGGTACTCTGCTCCTTGTCCTTAATTTTCAATTTTGTATCCACGTTAAATTTTTGTTCTTTGTCATGGATTGTCATAGATTACTCACTAGTCTGTTAAAGGTATTAAGAAACATTAGACTTTAAAGCTATAGAGCAGCATTTATTTATTTTATTGCCACTTCCTGTTTTTTGGTGTTTTCTTCCATTTGACTTTTTTGGGGGGTTCATGAGTGTTTTGAGGCCTTATTTGTTGTGCAAATGAATAATGACCATATGTCCAACCTGACAAAATGTGCAAACAGGGGGAAGTTGAGGGAGGCGAAGCCCTCCCATAGGTAAGAGCATGAACACCTCTATTGGATTTTAGCTGTGGTGAGCTGTGCGTTTTGGCTGCTGTATGACGATATGGGCTACTCCACTGACAGCGGCTGCGAGTGTTGGCACACACATTTCACGTCTATTGTCACACTTGTTTTGATCTCTACAGTTTCCTATGGTTTTCTATGGGTGGGGTGGGGGGTGAAGGTTAAAAGAAAATATATATGACAACAGAAGAGCAAATGGTTAAGTAGGAAATGAGATACTGGCATGTCAGTAATACCAATCATTATCTGGCTTGGAATGGGAAAAGTAACTGCATGGGGGCTTGCTTGGAGGGACTGTCTAGGGGAGTGGAGGTGGTGGGTAAGTGAAGCAATGCACCCCCATCAGTAATTAATTCACCTCATTAGTAATTAATTAATCATCATAAAGTTCAAAGTAAGCTGAATCTAATGAGACCAATATGAACTTGGTTGGAGTATTGGAGTATTGGTATTGGCCCACTTAATAAAACTGTCTGTGGCAGGAGTCATGGGATCAATTACCCACAGCCTAGGGGTAATCAACACTTAATTGTTACTTTGTAAATTTATTTTCATGTGGTAGTGCATATGATGGTGGTGTGAGAGGTGTCCTGAGACAGTAGAGATGTTTCTTCAGTATATAGGACATGGCTGAAAAGCTGAATGCAAATAAATGAGATCATTGCTAGAAACTCACTGGTTTTCCTTTCCAGGGCATCCCAGGTCATGTGGTTGCTGCGGCTGGAGGTGGGGGACCGGGCCTAACGTCTGGAGTTAATGCAGATGAGCTCGGCAATGATGTAAGTCCTGTGGGGGAAATTGTTTTATATTTATTGGGCATATGGATAATAATATGATTTTTTTTCAGTAAACAGCTCAAGGGCAACATCAAAACAAAAAACAACAAAAAAGCCCTGCTAGGTCATTAGATTACTGTTATATTAGCCTATATTAAGTGTGTGATTTACTGTTTGATACTCAAGTAAAAGTAAAGTTTTCAGCAATTTTCTCAAGTAATTCATGGGGTTGTCTACTGATATTTAAGCCCAAATATAAAGTATCATAGGATTAGTAAAAAAGCCTTATATATTCATGGCTCATGTAAAATATACGTAACATACTTAATCATTACATGGTTCAAAATCTCAATGGAGGCATAACATACAAGAAGCTAAATTGGGGTAGCTGAAGTGGTTCCACCCTCAGGCCCAGTCACAATGAATCCTTAACCTTAACATTTCACTGGAAGAAAGTAGGATTTGAATACAGTAGCATTATTCCCCTTGCAGTTGAAGGTGTTTCTCTGGGGGTTAAGTTTTAACAAGTATTAGGCATTTGAGCTGCATTTCAACTGCTGGTATAAGAAATTGATTTTATTCATACTTGGAATCCAGACATAGGAAGGGATGTCATAGTACTGAATAAGCTCAAGTCCAATGACCACCGAATGTTAACCCGTCCGCTGCGATTTGCACAGATTTGGCTTTCACTGGCAGCCTGGTAACGTATGCTTTCAGGTCTTTCTCTGCCTCTGTGGTAAATAGTGCAGTGTTTCCTGTATGGTATTGGTATGCTGGATATCCCCTTCCAAGGTGCAGGACTTTAGATTTCTCTTCATTGAATTGTAGCAGCCACTTTTTGTTTCATTCCTGTAGCTTGGTGATGTCTTCCTGTTGGAAATCCGCAGTCAAGGGGTTAAAGTGTGAAGCAGGCTAAAGTTAAACAGGCTGAGGGAAAATTTAAGAGTAAGAAAACACAATTAGTATTACAATCAGGGAGACGACTAGAGAATAGGATGAAAATTCAGAACAAGCTCGTTACTATTCGATGAAACTGAAATTGATATAAAGAAAATGAAAACTTAACCCTTCCCTAACAGGGATTACCTTTACACTATGGTACCCCCCAGACACAATTTTCTTTTGCAAAATCAGAAAAAAGTAGTGTTAGTTATGTTACTTCCCCCCAAAAAATCAGCAAAATTTTCTGAAAACAACAACAACTTTATGCAACATGGAGGAAAGTCACCTATGAACAGAGGTAATAAACTTAACCCTGTAGCAGCGACGGGCCAAATTTGTGGCTTTACCGTGTAGCAGCGACGGGCCAAATTTGTGCCATGATATAAACCCCCCCAAAATAGATGATACATAATCTGATCACAAATGCTTTAATATATATTATGAAATGGTTTGTGTGAGGGGTGATTTTTTTCTCATTTTTCTCGCTTGGAGAAACATGATCCCTGCTGCTACCGGGTTAAAGAGTACAAAAATACAACCAGTAGAGAGGAGATAAAGAGTTTACAGAACTAACAAAATTCAACAAGAGAAGAAAAGTAAACAAAATCCATATACTGTATGGAAAAGCTAGAGGAAACCTTAACTCTTGTCTTTTGGCTCACTTGTGGCTGAGAGTGGCTGAGAACTGGCTGTATTGTACAGTGTTTGAGACTAGCAAACCAGCATGGAATGTATATTAGCATGCTCATCTCATAACCATGCAGGTGCTAGTAATGTTTTTTTCACCTCAATATCAATGTTATTGGGTGGTATTGATTACAAAATAAACATTTGTGTGACACTCAGCATATTCTTGAGACAAAATGCAGCTGATCCTTGGGAGCTTAATATATAAATTATTTATATAAACTTGATCTCTAAATGAGTTTACAGATGTACGAAGCCAGTATGCTCTTTGGAAATAAAAATAAATGTATGGTGGACTGCCACATGTCACCATAGCCTTCAATTTACTCCAGTTTAGGATCTCGGGTCACAGACACTGGTGGCACAACCCAAGTACGGGCACTGGTGGCTATATTGAAGCGTGTTAGTTAATTAAAGAGCAACTGAAGCATGAAAAAAACAGAGAAGATTGGGCACTGGCAGAAGTCAGTTATTTACTTTAAAGGAATCAATGGAAATATCATGAATGACACTTAGCTATTGCTACTGAGCTATTGATATATTGCTACTAAGTGTTGTGATCTCAGTCTCCTGCAATATAGAAGTTTCATCCTTTTGGGTCATTTCTCAAGGCACCCAGTGGAATGATTCCCATGTCTTAGGGACAAAAGTGAAGGAAGTTTTTAAAGTACCAAACTGCACAGCTCTCCTGTGCAGAGGAAAACAGTTACTTCATTATCAATGTGTTGCAGGCAACCATGGAAGGGCTGTGGGCCATGAAGGCCATGGAGCATGCAGAGATACACTTCAATGTGAGTACACAGGCTGGCAAGTATGAATTAAAGTGCTAGGATCGATTGGAGGGAATTTTTATGTATTTCCAAAGGTATGTGATGTCTATGATGAGTCATTATTACAAAAACCTCATCAGCTATACTTTTCCAGATCTTCATTAACATTTCAAATATTTACTGGCACACCCCATATATACTATTCCAAGTCTTGCCTGAAGTTTTCCCCAAGTTATACTTTTACATGTCTATTGAGAGTACAGTGACTCAGGATATTGCTAACTTAATTATCTCATTTGAGATATTCCTCTGTATTTCATTCTTTGTTTTCATAAGGATTCATATTGCTCAGCCATCAGGTATATAATTTCCTTAATTTTGATGTCAAACAATGCAGAAACTTGTGTATGTTCAGCAAATGATTGTTTTTATATACATTTGCTTTGCACACTTGGTAAGGCTCGTAAGATGATCTTTCTCTGAGGGTGTCCAGAGACTTGAAGTATTCTATGGCCCTTTAAAATGAATTTTTCAGATGTGACTTATGTATTATTCATATTGACTACACAGTCTTGTAAAGCAGAGAATGGAAATTCCAGGGACATTAAGAAAATGGAAAATCACCAAACCGGTCAATAATGTGTTCCTACTCACACTGCCTCTCTTAGTCTATAAATATAACAAACTTTTCTACTCTTCTCTGGATATTTTTCTACTGTTATCTTTATGACAAAACTGTGATCTGCTCTTTGAAGCCTTGTTTTTTTAATTTTTCCCTCAGTCACTCCCTTCATATCATATTTTCCATAAACCTTCCCTGGCACACTCAGTAAACTTGCAGCCCTCAACAAAAGTTTGTTCAAGGTACTATACCACATGTGACTTCTTGTAGGGCATCCTTTACATCTTTTCACTTCCCTCCAGGAGTGTGGTAATGACAGGGCAATGTGATGCAGCTTTTCCAAGGGTATGATTGGCCAAGAAGCCCTAATTCAGCCTTGAGTTTGATGAGTGAGCTGACGTCCTTTCCCTGTAAATCTCTTTATTATCTGCCAAAGATTTTATATTGCGCTGAGGTCTGGACTATTTCCAGGTCAATCCCTTAAAAATGGCATTAGACAGTCATCCAGTCATTGGGTTACTGATTTTGCAGTGGGACAAGGGGCTTTGTCTTGGTGGAACATGCGTGCCCGTCAGCTAAAAACATTCAGGAAGATGCTCTTTGAACAGCACGTAATACACATTGGTTCTTTCTGACATTTGTTGGTAACACTTCAGTCTTCCCTAGACTCCTCCCAGAAAAGCAGCCCCACACCATCAAAGAACTAGGGTGCTTAACTGTACCACAATGCACTGTGGCTCTAGCAAGTTACTTTCATTTCAATGGTAAACATTGCCACCATGTCCAATAGTCACAGTGAAAGTTGATTCATCAGACCACAAAACCTCCAACCACTCCTCCTCACCCCAATCAAGGTGTTACTCTGCAGAAGCCACTCTATGTGCCCTCAGGTGCACACAAGGGAGTCGATTTCTTGACAAGGCTTTGGCGTGTGTAACCAAGCTCAAACACATGTCTACTCACAGTTACCTCATCAGACAGACCTGGGTTAGACTTCTTTATTTTACGGGCTGTTACAATTCTTTATTTATTTATTATTACTATTATTATTTTTTTTTAGGTGCTGCCCATAGTGCTGATAGCCTTTCTTCAGAGGTCTCTTCAACGACCCCAGCCCATTGCAAATTTTATTTATAGTGGCTGCTGTGATGTATGACTTGCTTGGCCCATGCTGCCCCTCCAGTGATCCTCTTGACTAAAGTTGCTGAAGTTAGAGTTGGTTGAAGATCTGGGCAGCATGTGGGTAATCTTCCGCCACTCGGCTATGGTTTGAAAAATCATCGTATTTTGGTGGGAGTCGAACCTAGGTCCATGGGCTTACCACACCCACACGCTGACCACTCAGCTACTGCCGTCCCACTCTCTTCACCACATTAACAGAATGATTTCAGATTTTATGAGACCTACCAGACCACTTTTCTTGGGTTGGATGGCTCTGCAGCCAACCTCCCACCATTGAGTCTAAGTATCATTTCACAATTTGATCACTCACTTCAAGCTGGTCAGCTATTTCCTTGGTCTGTCACCCACAACCTTCAGAACAATGAGAGGTTTAATAGTTTCTGACATTAACTGCTTTTCTTTTCCATCATGTGGGTAAAAATACATTAAACACAGTTATCCGGAGGGTAAAATCATGGGGGGAACATGCAGCAAAAAATTTCAATAATTTGTTTTGGGGGCAGCGAGGTAAGCACTGAGAGTGGTCTGAGAGGCTTGGCAGGAAGGCAAGAGACACTATGATGCCATGTGGGTAGAACAAACTAATGTCGGTACTCCATCATCCTCATTTGTATGACTTTTTCATTGTAAGTTCTACGCAGCACTATCCAGAACAAACTTTTGTCGAGGGTGTATACCTTTGTATCTGTCTATTCCACTCAACCCAATGACATACTGTAACCTTTCCTCGGCATATTTTCCATTTTCATTTTGGTTTGAAAAATTGGATCCAACTGACTCCTTCTACTTGTAAGCCTCATTTTCTCTTCCTAACCAATACAGGTTTCAGAGGCTACTGATGTCAATATATAGTCTCCTTTCTCCTGATTTCTCTTGTAAATTTAAGACCAAAGCTGGATGCTGCATCTATGTATGCAATTACAGTACTTCCTCTTGTGTCCACAACTTTGAATCTCAATAACTTTCTACCATCTAAAGCTAAAGTTGGGAGTATATGCCATAGCTGCATGTGGCAGTGGTGCTCATCCCCATCCCGTTGGCCTTTATGAGTCTGGTTGGAGAGAACTCATTAACCTGACACGGCCAGTATAACATCCGGGTTACTACTGTTTACCTATCCCAGACTTTCCCAGGTACCCATGTATTGACCATCCTGAAAGGAAGGATGAACAGCTGGGTGGGCTGCACACTGACTGCTTAAGCTAGGATTCAAACCCAGGCCTGCAAATTTGTTGTTAGGGATGCTAACCACTTCACTGTGGAGGTAGAGACATAATTACATCAATAATATACCAAAATTTACACTTTATGGAATAATTTCCACACCCTCAGTGTCCTAAAAACTTAATTTCTCAATCTGAAAACTCTACACAGCCTTCCAGACATCAATCCTCTATACCTTTTAAAATTTCAACTGGAAACTTTGTCTCCTTCCAAATTGATAAGCATTTCCATTCACCCTCACTAGACACCCTGCTCCCCCTCCAACCTTCAACTGATCCCTGCTTACTCCTCTGCAGCTCTTGTGTGCAGTGGACCCCAAAATGTTGAGGCTCACTCCCAAGGATGACTTTATTTATGAGGAATTCAGAAAAGAATTTCCAGACTTCAGTATTGGGAAGCTAGAGGAAGAATCACTCAAAAGTCCTGCATCAAAGGAGGTGAGTCACAGTAAAGTTATTTCACTTCTACTATTAAGGTGACTAAGGTTATTATTGGTGATTATGAAGAGTAGGGAAAATTACATTATGCCCAATTACTCATATATTAACCCCTTCAACATGAGGACGCGTATACTGCGTCCTTGTGTGCCATGTACCATATCCGAGGATGCGTATACTTCGTCCTGGCTCACTTTAGCCAATATACGAGTTATTTTATCAATATTTATGCTTACATTTCAAAATTATCAATTAATTTGTTTCTTTATGTGCACCATTTAATTCTGCATGTTTTCATATATAATACATGATGATTACGTTGAGTTTATGGCTGAAAACTTGTTATATTCAATAGCGACATTTGAAATTTGGGGTGCGTGGCGATCTCGGATACGGCGTGGGGCGCTTATTTGGCCTGGCCGTAGTGAAGGGGTTAAGATGAATATTACAATAAAAATTCATTATGCATTGATATTCAGATTTTGAGATTTGTATAGCAGTATGGTATGATATTGAGTTACTTAGACATTTATCATTATCATCTTCAGCCAGGATCAGGACAAAGGCATTTCCTAACATTCTCCATCTCTCTGATGTTCTGTTCCCACATATGCTCTTTACCCTTTCATTGCTAATCACTTGCAGTGAGACTATCCCCCCAGGCGCACTCGGGCATCCAGCAGGGGAAGGGGGGTCTCTCTTAACCCTTTCGTTGGTAAATACTTGCAGCGAGGACTAGCGTAACTTGCCAGTGGTGCTAAATGCTCGCTGCAAGTGCCAGTCACACTCAAATTTCCCACGTATGAAATTGTTCCAACACTATTTCTCACCCTACAGCATTGCCAATTCAGTGGGTTTTCCACTAAATTTTGGTGGAAAATCATATCAGCCTAGCACGGAAAATCTATGGACGAGTAACTGGTGGATGTTGTCCAATATAGCGGCATTTTTGCATAGCTTCACTTATCACCTGACTGATTTTTTGACCAAATAGTTGTAAATTTTGCAGTTGGCAATTCTACCCTGCCAGCACCCCATCAAGAGATCTACTCAGTAGTTGCCTCAATATGGCTGACCGTCTTGCACGCACAAATGTACATCTTCACAGGCAGCACCCCTGAACGTGCCTGTACGTTCGCAGGAGAGGCTTACATAACTGAATCTTATAGATCTTGGCCTCCTCTTTCCAATGGAGTTGTTTTTTAGCTGTGATGAATAGTTTTTGAGATACAGAGGTTAAAAGACTGAGCATTAGCGTCACTTGCTGAAGGTGTCTGTACATTCACAGGAGAGGCTTACATAACCAAATCTTATAGAGCTTAGCCTCCTCTTTCCAATGATGTTTTTGTTTTTAGCTGTGATGAATAGTTTTTGAGATACAGAGGTTAAAAGAGCGAGCTCTAGCGTCACTTGCTGGTGGTGTTAAAAGCTCGCTGCAAGCGCCAGTCGCACTCACAGGCAACACCCCCTGAAGCTGCCTGTACGTTCACAGGAGAGGCTTACATAACCAAATCTTATAGATCTTGGCCTCCTCTTTCCAATGGTGTTTTTGTTTTTAGCTGTGATGAATAGTTTTTGAGATACAGCGGTTAAAAGAGACCCTCCTCCCCCCTGCTGGGCTGCACGAGTGCACCTGGGGGGATAGTCTTGCTGCGAGCGATCAGCAATGAAAGGGTTAACCTTTGTATCTCAAAAACTTCATCACAGCTAAAAAAAACAAAAACACCATTGGAAAGAGGAGGCCAAGATCTATGAGATTTGGTTGTGTAAGCCTCTCCTGCGAATGTATAGGCATGTTCAGGGGTGTTGCCTGTGAAGATGTACATCTGTGCGTGCAAGACGGTCAGCCATACTGAGGCAACTACTGAGTAGATCTCTTGATGGGGTGCTGGCAGGGTATGTATATATATATATATATATATATATATATATATATATATATATATATATATATATATATATATATATATATATATATATATATATATATCGGGAGCGCCCGTTCTCTCGCGACCAATAGGAGTCTGAATAGACGTTTTTTACTCCTAATTTTTTGTGTTCTATATAGTTTTTTTTATCATATTTCGTAAAACAACATATCATAATATTCGGCAACACCACAGACCCTCTCGCCCTCCCTCCTACACAGTGAGGCTTCAGAGCATCCAAGCGGACTCTACAAGGACTTGAGGTCCAAAAGATTCATCAAACAATGCCACAAGACAAGAAAAAGAAGAAGGAGAAAGTCATTGGTGAAGAATACAATCCCGGGGGATTTTAGTGCAAAACCTTGGCAACATAGTGGGAGGTGGCGCTTTCTGACACCCCACCTGTATGTGATAATATTCTGCGGGTCCCCAACACATTTTAGTATTAGGGACTCGCAGGAGGGGACCAGATGTTTTTACAATTGAACACAATAAATGTCAATAAATAGAAATAGCTAATAATGCATTATGTCACCTCCATGCCTACATCACATGCCACACTAAGCACAAAAAAACATTCCTAAACATTTAAAACCGTTTTTTTCAAAATGTAGTTTATTGCTTTTTTGGTGATAATATCGACACTTCTGATCAGTCAATCAAAATTTGGAAGATATGTCAGGATAGAGGAATGGTGGGAGAAACTTTCCAGTATGCAACATATGGGAAATGTTTTGCATTTTCTTATATGGGTTTTTTGTAAAAACAATTGATGAAAATATAAACAAACTAATTTGCAATTTTTTCCTGCAAAAAGATAAATAAACTATTAAACATTGGCTGCAGTTACAATGTCATAGTGTGAAAAGATGTATCAATATTATTCGCTAAACATTCAATTAAAATGATCAAATTTTTAAGCAAATGCATTTTTGCGCAAAAACATCTGGTCACTATCAATGAAACTTGCAGGTTTTCTTACTTAAATTAATTGAATTCATGCAGGGGTGTGGAGTCAGTCGGAGTCGGAGTCGGTAAAGGTATCTCTGACTCTAACTCCTTTATGATACATGTAATGTTGTGTGGCTCAGGGGGTCTGGTCAGGGCAGTTAAGGTAGTGGCTCTGCTACTGGTAACATGTAACCCAGTACAACCAGCCGCATGGTTGGGTAGTCGGCGACTAAACCGGCAACCCCACTGGTTTTGTTTTGGACCAGTGAGGAGGGTGTGCTGGACCCCAGGTGGATTCAAAACAAGATCATTCTAAGGGCAAATGAACTCATGTTTATCAGAGTCAGTGGCCATCCAGTCCCAGCTATGGGTGAAATAGTGGGTGGTAAACCTCATAGCCCCCTGCTGCCTTGTAGGGTTTGCCTTTTTCGTTCAGGCAAAGGCTAGAGCCACCACTTAAAATAGGTGGTTGGGTTTGCAAGAGCAAGCACCCTGAAAATCTTGCTCCAAAAACTGAAAATGGCATGATTTATGAGCCATAAACCATCCAACTGCCCATGAAGAGTGAAAACGGACATTAAACAAAATGATGATGATGTTGTGTGGCTGGGTTTGATTTGCCTACCACTATATGGCACAAGAGGGGAAGGGGGAGGGGGATGGAGTCGGAGTCACAACCTTAAAATTTCTTGGAGTCGGAGTTGGAGTCATATTTTTTTTATATTCGACTCCACATTCCTGAATTAATGTGTAAATTCACCAGCCAACTATGGTGAAAAAAGGTTTTCAGGCGTCCACTGTCCTTAACCCGAGAACGTCAGCAGACCCTTTTCTGGGCTTTCACGAGTCGTGGCTGTGGTACGGTGGACCCTAAAAAGGGCTCACCATAAAACCCATAATTCGACCTAATTGTAGGCGGTGGTGGCATAGAGCAACCCACCTTACATGCCCTGGGTCACAATGGTGGGTGAGTGATCTTGAGATGGGCTTTTTTGTCATAGGTGGTGCTGTGAGGTCATGGCAGACTGAATTAGCTATCCACACAGTAATCACTTGTCAAATTCTCTAAAGTAGACAACAAGCGACTCGAGCTAGATGCCACGCGTCACAAGACTGCTTATTTTGTTACAAACACCACCCAAAAAGAATGGAGTTTGAGTAAAAGTAAATATTTTTAACAGCTTTATGGTCATGAGAGGAGTACTCTGATGTACGTTCCATGCTCTTTTCTTAGTCTCAAAATGCAGTGTAATGTTGATGTTTCTTGGCCACTTCTCGGCTTTCCCATAGCCGAAGCCCACGGGTTAAACACAGTTTCTCACGGTGCTGTGATTGGTTAACTCATAAGAAGGTGCCTTTGAGGGAAGTGCCGCCTTTCAGCAGTTCGGCAAGCCAAAGGAGCCTTCAAAAATATTTGTGTATTGGGATCTAGCTGAAACAAAAGGCCCTATTGGTGTACTGTACCATAAGGCACTTTTCGTCAATTGGCGCCTTTCGGCAAGGCTGGTTTTGAGTATATGGCCCCTGTACCCCTGCCCACATTACTCCTACACCTTCGCAGAACCTCTCTAAAGCATTACTTTCTCATTTCCCCAAACCACATCCTTCCAGGTGTGATTCAGAAACACCTGAAATATCTATGTTTCTTTTAACAAATGTTTATGTTATTCTTCTCCTGCATACACCACTCAATCCATTCATGTTTGAACATGCCACCCGAAGGAACTCCCCTCTTCTTCCACCCCTTCCCAGGGAAAAATGGAGACCTCCCACCAGCTCGTAACCATTTTTGTCCACCCACCAAGGGGCTACTATAGTCAGACTCAAATATGAAGTCTCATATATATATATATATATATATATATATATATATATATATATATATATATATATATATATATATATATATATATATATATTACACGGGTATAGTTTAGACTCCACAGCGATAGGAAGATCAAAGTGTGAAAGGGATTTGCGAGTATTAGTGAACTCTGACCTAAAACTAAGGGAGCAATGTATTAGTGCGAAAAATAGGGCTAACAGGGTATTAGGCTTTATTAACAGGACGGTAACCAACAGGAGTGCAGAGGTCATCCTCAGACTCTATTTGGCGTTAGTTAGGCCACACTTAGATTATGCTGTCCAGTTTTGGTGCCCACACTACAAAATGGACATCAACTTGCTAGAATCAGTTCAGAGGAGAATGACCAAGATGATTCAGGGGCTGAGGAACCTCCCATATCAAAATAGGTTGAAACATCTAAACTTACATTCACTAGAAAGACTAAGAGTGCGGGGAGATCTGATAGAAGTATTCAAATGGGTCAAGGGTTACAACAAAGGCGATATAAGTAAAGTACTGAGAATTAGCCAGCAGGATAGAACACGCAGTAATGGATTTAAATTAGAAAAGTATAGATTTAGGAGAGATATAGGCAAGCATTGGTTTAGTAATAGGGTGGTGGGGGAATGGAATAGACTCAGCAATCACATAGTTAGTGCAGGGACGATAGCTTGTTTTAAGAGAAGACTGGATAGCTACATGGATGAGGATGACAGGTGGCAGTGAGGTGTGGGTGCAGTAAGGAGACAGGGTACTGGAGCGTATGCCCGTACCAAAGGTAAACGAGGATCAAGCCTCTACCTGTAACCCCTGAAACTACACCTCACCCATCGTGAGTAGTGGGGGGATTCTGGAGCTGCCCTGTGTAGGCCACTCGGCCTCTTGCAGTTTTCCTATGTTCTTATGTTCTTATGTTTGACAGAAATGGCGACCATTCTGTCAGAAGTTCGAGAAGGAGGTGGAGGACTACAGCTTTGCCACTCTGGTACGTCTTGATCCTTTGGAGGACTACACTGAGTCAAACACCATCCTGGTCACCCGCATCCAGTTTTTCTGCATTGAAGTTGCTCGTAACCGGGAGGGTCAAAATGACTCCATAAGAACCAGATTTAAGCCCAAACCCCGCACCAAGAAGACCCAGCAATAGCAGCTAGAATGTTTGCATCTCCTTTGGTTGGTCTTGGTATGCTTGATATTAACGTGTGCAAATATAAATGTGCATTTGTATGAATGTGTATTCACCTCTTGTTTCTACAATTTCTTCTTAATATCTGTTATAAATATAAAATGTATTTGAATTAGCCTTTTTCTGTCCAAAATTAACCTGGTAGCAGTGACGGGCCAAATTTGTGGCTGTACCTTGTAACAGTGACGGGCCAAATTTGTGCCATGATATAAACCCCCCAAAATAGATGATATATAAACTGATCACAAATTCTTTGATATTTATTATGAAATGGTTTGTGTGAGTGATGATTTTTTCTCATTTTTCTCGCTTAGAGGGACCATTAAGAAACATGATCCCCGCTGCTACCAGGTTAAAATGCAGTTACCTCAGTATCTTAAGTCATGTGATACACAGTGTGATATGAAAGAGTTGAAAGAAAAAGCAAGAGTACTGAAGGAAAGTGAAGTGGAGATATATTTTAACAGAGGTACTGTAGTCCTTCCATGTGCACAGATTATTTATGCAGTCTCAGTTATACATAGTTCAGCATGAAAAGTCATATCAGAATAAGAAAATGAAGATAATATATGCTATATTAAGCATTCAATATACATATTCAGCATACATATTAATATATAAACAAATAAGGAATGAATAAATCAAATTGTCTTTCTAAAGCTTATGAAACATTCTGTAACAAGAAAGTTCTTAAGCATCTTTCAACTTCTGACCTTTCTGATCGCCAGTATGGGTTTCACAAGGGGCGTTCTAGTGGTGATCTTGCTTTCCCAAGTGACTTACGGTCATCCTCTCTTAGCTGTTTTGGTGAAACTTTTGCTGTTGCTTAAGACATCTTGAAAGCTTTTAACAGAATCTGGCACAAATCTTTGCTTTCTAAACTGCCCTCCTACAGAGTCTATTTCCTTCTCTGCATTATCCCCAGTTCCTTTCTGGCCGATCTATCTCTGCTATGATAGATGGTCACTGTTCTTCCCCTAAACCTATCAACAGTGGTGTTCTGCAGGGCTCTGTTCAGTCTCTCTATTTCTGTTCATTAATGATCTTTCTAAAATAAAGTGCTATTCACTCATACACTAATGTCTCTACTTTGTATTACTCAACATCTTTTGACAGAAGACCCTCCTAGCAAAAATTAGAAGGCAAGGCTGAATGCTGCAGAATGCTTAATTTCTGACATTGCTATAATCTCTGAATGTGGAAGTGGGAACTTGGTGTCTTTCAGTGCCTCAAAAACTCAATTTCTCCACTTGTTAACTCGACAATCTCTCAGTAACCTTTCCCCTGTTCTTCAATAACACTCGGCTGTCACCTTCAGTAAACATCCTCGGTTTATCCTTAACTTAAAATCTGAACTGGAAACCTCATATCTCTTCTCTTATTAAATCAGCTTCCTTGAGGTTAGTTGTTTTGTATAGTCTCCACCAATTTCCTCCCCCTCACAGATGCTGTCCATATACAAGAGCCTTGTCTGCCCTCATATAGAGTATGCGTCTTATGTGTGGGGGAGCTCCACACACAGCCCTTTTGGACAGAGTAGTTTAAAGGCTGTGTCTCATCAACATCCCTCCTCTTATTGCCAGTCTTCTATATGGGTGTTACAGTGGCTCAACTGCGGAAAGTCGTCTAGGTGTTAAGTTCATTAGGTTTCCTAGAGACAAACACACCTTGAAGTAGTGGATTTTGTCCTGCAAACGAAAAGATAAAGTGAAGGTGAAGTCTGCGCGGGTAAGGTCCAAACATTTTCCAAGAAAGTGATAACATTAAAGAAAAGCCAATAAAAGCTCTATAGTGAAAGTCTGGTAAAGGTAAATTCATCTAGTTAAAAATTTGCATAAATATTATACAATATATATGTATGTGTAAAAAAAAAATATTCATTACATATGACAGGATTAGTTACCCCTGCAAATGAAGTTGTAGAAAACTAATGTTAATAAAAGTTAAGAAAACGTAAGCATCGATGGTAAACACAGCAATATTTCTGCAGCTCGTTTACCATGTTTCTCACATTATTTATATTATTGTATACTATTAGCCAACACAACAGCTGCCTAATTTAATTACTTATCCTTAGCAATAAAAAAAAGCGCAAAAATCTGACCATGAATAAGAATAAATAAGGGTTTTCTAGTACATTTTAAACCGTGACAGCAGAGTGAGAGTGAACCAGATGACATACCGCAGTCATGACGTCATCGATGACGTTTCAGTGAGCTATCCTTATAGTATATAATCCTTGGAATTGAGGGCCGCGGTGGGGAGGGGGCGGAACCAAGACGGCTTCACTTCTGTGACGTCATGCCATCTCCATGTATTCTTCCTCCAAGTGGCAACCACCAGATACTCCGTGAGTGTTGCCTTTCAGAGTAAGAATATTTTTCGAATAATAGGTATTTGTTTTCCATACGACGAAACGAAAGGTATATCATGTCATATCGTACAAGGTTTTACAACCATAACAACACGCACACACACACACACACACACAAAAAAAAAACTAGAAATGGGGAGAATAAGTAATGAAAATTAGACCGTGTTCATATTAGCGGGGTCGAAGCGTTCCGTGCCCCTCACCTCTCTCTCTCTCTCTCTCTCTCTCTCTCTCTCTCTCTCTCTCGTATAAAAACATATATGGTTTTTATGAGTGATTCTCTATCTGTGAGTGAATACAAAGAAATTTGTACACCACTTAATTGGCACCGTTGCCTCCTCGGCGTTGTCAGCTAAAGTCGGAGTCATGCTCCTCTCAACCCAACACACCACAGTTGCGCTGCCTCTTAATTATGGCATTTCTGCTATATTTTGCTGTGTGTCTGCCATCTGCCATACAATGTCTGCCATATGGCATAGTTATGATAAAATATGGGGAATGTACCTATGGAATGCCAGGACCCTCAAGTAAATTCTGATGTTGTGAGTCATGCAGGTGAATGGTGAGGTTAGGCAGCTATAATCATTAAAACAGCTGCATATTACTACTACTACTACTACTAGGTAACTCTCGATTTACACGAGTTTGGTTTACCCGTTTTTAAATAACGCGGGGTCCAAAATCCAAATAAATGTTTAATTTACATGTTTTTTTCACTTATACGCGACATTTTATGGAGTGGCCACCAGATGTCTCACGCAATTGGACTCACACGGCGCCGCGGCCACACAGCTGAGCTCAGTTCTTCCCGCGCGCCACTTGAACAACAATACAGTACTCACGCTGCCACGCTACTCAACAATAGGGGTGGGCAGGTACCGGTACCAGTACCGTTACTAACGGTACCAGCTATACAGTACGGTACCGGTACCAGACTGCTCGGTACCGGTACCAATACTAGCCAGTCGCTCATGGTGTCCCTCATTTCTTCCTCACACGAGTGAGGCTGAGACTGAGTGCCTGAGTGGATATCTCGGTGATATGGGTATTCTCTCTCTCTCTCTCTCTCTCTCTCTCTCTCTCTCTCTCTCTCTCTCTCTCTCTCTCTCTCACACACACACACACACACACACACACACAGAGAGAGAGAGATAGAGAGAGAGAGAGAGAGAGAGAGAGAGAGCGGGGGGCGGAGGGGGATATTGACAGTTAAGTAAAAAGTGTAATGCGGTAATTGTATAAAATCACAGCTTACCTAGGAAATAAAAATGTAGGTTTGTCCTCCCCAGAATTGTATAAATCCAAGCAAACCTACATGAGTGAAAGTGATGTAATTGTATGGAGATATTTTTTGCGGCTCATTTTTTTTTAATCAGTAGTTATATTAACCAAAATTAGTTTATTTATTAATACAAATACACATGCGAAAAATTTGAAAATTCCTGAAAATTTATATCTTTTCGGAAATTTTCCCAACTTTTGCCACCTTACTTAAGCCGTACGGGACACTGACCAGCTGGGCAGCAAATAGACTCTGCGCCCGGCACCACGACCAATGAAAGTCCGGTGTGACGTCAGCTTCAGTCGTCACCATTGTTCGTGCTGGGACAGTAATAAAAATGGAATGTCTCTTGTTTTGATATATACGTAGTGTGTATGTGTGTGTGTGTGTGTTTGTGTGTATGTGTTTGTGTGTCTCTCTCTCTCTCTCTCTCTCTCTCTCTCTCTCTCTCTCTCTCTCTCTAGTTCAGTTTTAAGGAGGATCAAAGTGTTTCGAGTTTTATCTGTTATCGGTTATTACAGTGTTACGGAAGAGTCGTGAATAATATACAAGAATACAAGCCACGCCGCACTGCTTACCTCAATAAGAAAGAAATAAAAGTTAAAGATTCTTTTGGTGACTAGTTTATTTTCTGAGTGTCTGGAAGCTCAGCGCGAATCTGTGCAGAGGAGGATGACAAAAATTATTCTTGGGTAAACTTTCCATGTAAGGATAGATTCAAACATTTAAATTTGCATTCTCTAGAAAGGCGAAGGGAGCGAGGAAACTTAATCGAAGTTTATAAATGGATGAAGGGCTTTAACAAGAGTAATAAGTGATAGTAGTAATTGAGTCTGGTAGGACACGTAACAATGGGTTTAAGTTGAATAAATTCAGATTCAACAAAGATATAAGCAAGAATTGGTTTACCAACAGAGACTGAGTGGTAGATGAGTGGAACAGGCTTGGCAGTCACGTTGTGAGTGTTAATACGGTTTGCATTCAAGAAAAGGTTAGATATGTTCATGGATAGTGAGGTTAGGTGGGATATGGTTTACAGGAACTGCCATGTAGGCTATATGGCTACTGGCCTCTTACAGATTCCTGATGTTCTTATGTTTTCGTATGTTTTTATCCATATACAAGGGCATCGTCCATCCCCGTATGGAGTCACAGCCCTTTTGGAGAAAGCAGAGTCAAACGCTCTTCATTTCATCAACTTCCCTCCTCTTACAAAGGCCTGTTTCAGATGTACTGACTTTTCGACGTGCGACGTTAGCGTCTGAAAGTCCATAGAGCGCGCCGTTGTGTGGACGACCGTTCCGCGACACGACCATGAGCCGTCCCTACCCGCCAGTTGCCTCCATTCTTTCTTCATGGACATTCAGAACCACTTGCTCTATCTGTATTGTCCATAAAAAAATTAAAAAAACGTTCGCATGGCAGAACGTGGGTGCATAATGTAGCCAGACCAGTGGTTGGAGGCTTGGGATCCTGTATGAAGAGTTAAGAATGACGAAAAAAAGTTTTTTATCTACCTTAGAATGAGTAAAGGATCATTTGATGAGCTCCTTAACAGGCTGAGGTCTCTACTTCACAAGGAAATTGAATACCGGAAGTAGCGTCGTCGCCGAGTCGAGACGGCGAAAGGTCGCCATGTCTGAATGCGTCCTAAATAGCGGCATCATTTCACACCGTCCACGGCGTTTCGCCGTGCCGTTTTTAAAAGGGAGCCATCATGACAACGGCGGTTGTGAATGGCGTTCTGTTGTCCCCGGCCATGGTCGTAACGTGTGACAGCGTCCATAATCACCCTTGTTTATTTGAGAGCACGACTTCTTGTCGTGTACGGCGCACGGCGAAAAGTCGATACGTCTGAAACAGACCTGATAGTCTTTTTACCTCTTAAATTTCGCCGCAGTGTTGCCTTTCTATCTTCTATCGATATTTCCACGCTGCCTGCTCTTCTGTACTTGCTAACTGCAAGCGTCCCCGCCCTCCCGCCTCCCCGTTGCACATGACGTTTTACTCTTGCTCATCCCTATGCTGTCCAAATCCTTTAATGCAAAAGTTAACCACCGTCTTCATTCTTTCATCCCTTTCACTGGTAAACACTGCAACAGCCTTCCTTCGTCTGTTTCCTTCTGCCTATGGCTTGAACTCTTTCATGAGGGGAGTATTAAGACACCTCTCCATCCGAAATCGACCCCCTCTTCTGGCCACTCAGTTCTGTTTACATGGACAGTGCGGAGCGGTCATTTTTTGTTTTGTTTTTGCCTTCTGCTGCTTCCTTTATTACACACACACACACACACACACACACACACACACACACACAAACACACTTGCACACACCGCCCATATTCCCCTGTAACATCATGGCCAGCAAGTCCATTCACTTACCTGTCACTCCCTCCCCCCCCCTGCCCCTTCGTGCCCCGCTTCGTCAACCAAACCAGCCTGAGCTCCCACCATGTGTCTGCGCCTCCCCTCCCCACCATCGCCCCAACTTGTTCTCCCCGCCCCACCCTGCCAAGCCCTTCATTCATTACGGTTGCCACACGTCGCCACATCCCAGTCAATGGTCTTAACGCCTCTCGTTCGTCGTCGCCTTGTTCTGTATCATTTCCTCCCGCTAATGGTAACTTTTTTCCCTCCTCGCGTCTTAGAGTGAGTTCATTTTGAGAGGAAACTTCAGGAATGGCACACGAAGGCGGAGTACACGAGGGGAGGAAGCGTGAGGCACACCTGATGGCGGCCATGACCCTCACCTGTGTCCATTGTTGCCACGTCTCGCACGGCTCAGGGGCAAGGCGAGAGGCACCTGAATGGAGGGTGTGGGCAAGGGATGTGGGTACTCGCTCTCCCCTCCTCTCGACCGTCTGTCTCCTTATGCCGCGCCGTGAAGCTTGCCCTGCAGAGCCTCCGCGCATAAAGTGTTTCCTTGTCGCCTCCACCATGATCATTATAGCCTACGAATTTTTCCTTCCTGCGACCTTTTGCTTGATAAGACTTCGTTATGGTTAGTTTTCTGTCCATTGCTTATTTATGCTCCCACAAGCTTTCCTTTGTCACCTCTACTATTATGTCATCCGTGTCATAGAGTGGGGCGGTTACCTGTACAGACTCTAATTAACAGGTGACACATCCAGAACGAGAGCCTTCCCTTCTGAAAACAACAACAAAGTCAACAACAACAAAGGCAACACAATACCTCAATTACTACTGCCACCACTGCTCCTATTATTATTATTATTATTATTATTATTATTATTATTATTATTATTATTATTATTAGTTTTTGTTTTTTCTGTTCTTTCCCTTTTTTTCCATCTTCATGTTATTTCTTTTTTTCTTGTTCTTTTCTTGTGTTCGTCTTCTTTCCCCTCTTCGTTTCCTCCTCTCCCCTTCACTTGTATTCCACAGCCATGATACCTCTTTCCCCCGGTCTGCCTCCTCCTTGATCCATTATTATAAGCGTGGCAACAACACTAACAACAAAGACAACAACAACAGTCATCATCAGAGGGTCATGGTGATGCTGTGACCCGATACAGCTTCTTGGCTCCAAACCCCTCAACAAAACATCGCAATTACAAGCATTGATATCCACCTCTACTATTACCAATATAACATGAGAATTCTTCCTTCCTCCGACCTTTTGCTTGATAAGACTTCGTTACGGTTAGTTTTCTGTCCATTACTTATTCATGCTCCCACAAGCTTGCATAAATGGTTCACTTGTCATCTCCACCCTGACCAGCAAGAATTTTTCCTTCCTCTGATCCTTTGCTGGATAAGACTTCGTACTGGCTAGTTTTCTGTCCATTCTCTATGCTCGCTTTACCCTGAAACTAGGATATAGCCTACTGTTGCAACGGGAGTATACTGTCTAAACACAGCTCCACCCGAAATCCACCTCTCTTTTGGTCACTCATCTCTACTTTCTTTAATTATAGGTGCAATGAGTGGCAGGCTTTTCTGTTTTTTTTTTTTTTATTTTCGCCCTTGAGCTGCTTCCTTTACTGTAAAAAAATATCCCCAGTCTTCAGAGCAACGTCTTTACTTCGTCGTCCCAGCCATGTCTGATAACTTGGAGCTCTTTACAAGTCGGTGTTGTTAGTCGTTTTCGGCTCTCACATCAACTTCGTATTTCTTAAGGCCAAAAATGAGATCAGTCGGGTCCTTATGAGTGTTTTTTTAGGTTCGTGGTACAGGGAAAGAATCAAACTACCACCAGGGTCATAAAAGTACTCCTGGATATGCCCCAAACGCATACAAAAGCCTCGTCAAATGTACTTGGGTGCCGAAATGTTTAAGATTAGGATTCTTTTGTGTTCCCGAGTTCGCCCGTCTGATTCCCTCCACAAGACCGGCTGCTTATAAAGGGTCTATTACACTGGGCAAATTTTCCGTGGATCTTCAGTCAAACCACGATTTCCGCAAGCTTGGTTCTCATTTGCTTCTTGTTATTGTTGCTGCTGATGATGGTGAGTGATACCGTCGTCCTTCGGTGAAATCTAACGTAACTTTGGAAGATCGTGGACACGTCAGAAAACCACGGAAATATGAAAACCACACCAGCGGAAATCGTGGTTTGACTGAAGATCCACGGAAAATTTGCCCAGTGTAATAGCCCCTTCATTCGTCCGGCGTCGCCACGTTAATCGGCCGCCTTAACGTTCTTCGCAGGGAGTTCTTCAGGCATACGCGGCGTCGCAGTGTTCGTGTTGTCTGCAGAGGCTCGATGCGTTAAGTACCCTCATTAACGGATCGCGTGGAGTGGACCTGCCTGCAGCCTGCCCCGCCGAGGAACAATGAACAAAGGCCAAGGAGAGCGATGTAAAAAAGATGTCGGCAACGTAATGCTTCGAGTTGTATGACATGACCAGTTCAGTTCCTGTCTGTTTGTCTGTCAGTGAGTCCTGGCTGGTAACCTCCACTTCCCCCTCCACCCGCTCGATCTACCTCCGAGTTAAGAAAAAAGGAAAGAGTAAGCAAAAGTAAGAGCCGAATTTTTACTTTCATTCTTCCGTCTTCCGTTTCGTTTCTCTTTTTCTATTCATCCACAAATCCTGGCTGGCAAACTCCACTTCCCCTTCCACCCACTCGATCTACCTCTGAGTAAAGAAAAAAGGAAAGAAAAAGTAAGAGAGCCGAATTTTTACTTTCATTCTTCCGTTTTCTGTTTCGTTTCGCTTTTTCTTCTCATCCACAAATCCTGGCTGACAAACTCCACTTCCCCTTCCACCCGCTCTATCTACCCCAGAGTTAAGAAAAAGAAAAGTAAGAAAAAGTAAGAGAGCCGAATTTTTACTTTCATTCTTCCGTTTTCTGTTTCGTTTCTCTTTTTCTACTCATCCACAAATCCTGGCTGGCAAACTCCACTTCCCCTTCCACCCACTCGATCTACCTCTGAGTAAAGAAAAAAGGAAAGAAAAAGTAAGAGAGCTGAATTTTTACTTTCATTCTTCCGTTTTCTGTTTCGTTTCCCTTTTTCTTCTCATCCACAAATCCTGGCTGGCAAACTCCACTTCCCCTTCCACCCACTCAATCTACCTCTGAGTAAAGAAAAAAGGAAAGAAAAAGTAAGAGAGCTGAATTTTTACTTTCATCCACAAATCCTGGCTGATACACCACCTCCACTCTTGATACACCTGTTATTCATGACAGACAAATAGAGGAGAATAGATAGATAACCTAACCTAACCTAATGCAACAAGGTGAGGGGAAGAAGGGAAGGGAGGGAATGGGAGGGGATTAACCTAAGATAGAAAGAAAAAACGAAAATAGAGACTCCATTTTTTTCAGCATGCGTTCTTCATTCTTCCCGTGTTGTTCCCTCCCATGGTTCCCCCTCCCCCTCCCCTCCTTCAGTCCCTCCACACCCTCGGCGCGGCGTGAGGCCCTCGGAGGGATCACACACACTTCCAGCCACGTGTCTCCCCCTGTCTGTCTACTTCTACTGTCCTTCTCTTCCTCCTTTACCTTCCTCTAACTCCTTCTTTTCTTCACTTCTCTCTCTCTCTCTCTCTCTCTCTCTCTCTCTCTCTCTCTCTCTCTCTCTCTCTCTCTCTAAAAAAAAAAATGGCTGGCGATTCATTCACCTCTGCGGCAGTTCTGGGGAAAAAAAGAACCTAACATCCTTGGAAACTGCCTTACACGCCCACTATTTACAGTTAACACGACTATATTTAGAGAGAAAGCTAAGCAGCGCACAAAGAGGAGTGGAGAGAAAGGGGGAGAGAAAAAAATAAGTAATCGCCGGGTATAAGATAGAGCCAGGAAGCGAGGATCATGTCTTGAAGAACAAACAAATGTCGAAGGCATGTTAATGACGATTGGAAATAAGAAGTGGTTTTGGGCGGATCATATCATGCGTAGAACTGATACCGGATGGACGGCCAAAGAAACAGCGGCGATCAAAAAAAGTCTTAGGAGAGAAAACAGGGCAGACAGAATGGCAGCGGATGAAGAGATGAAGTTAGAGCGTTTACCGGGGCAGGATGGAGTACTCTTAACATTAAAATAGAGAGGTGGAGAGAAAACAGGGCAGACAGAATGGCATCGGGTGGATAGATGAAGTTAGAGCGTTTACCGGAGCAGGATGGAGTACTCTTAACATTAAAAAAGAGAGTTGGAGAGCGTTGGGCAAGGTCTTTGTGCTGCAGTGGATTAGTAATGGCTGAAAACGACGATGCTGCTGCTGATGATGATATGGATGTCACCAAACTTCTTCACCCCTCCCTCCCCCCTCTTTCTCCTCCCCATCTAACACAGGTAAATACGCAATGCGCCCCTGCAAGAGCCCCAAACAGGTAAGAACCATGGAAAGAACCCCCAAAACCACCTTCCTTCCGCACCTCCACTCCCTTGACAACAGCCACTCGGAAGGAGGCGCCGAAGGGGGAAGGAAGAGGAAGGGGAGGGGGAAGGAAATTACTGAATGAATGGGCTGTTGGGGCGGGGGCTGGGGGGAGGGGTCAGTCAGGCGTTCCCAGGCAGGCGTGCTCTGGTTGGGGGTCAGTGGGGTCCAGGTGGGTGTCGGGGAAGTCGGGGGTCGCCTATGGCCTCCTCCACGAAGACGACAACTTTGGGGTAATTGTGGAGGAAGAGGTGTGCGGGTGCGGGCGGGGGGAGCGGAAGTGAGGGGCGCCCACTTCCCACGGCCACTGTTCCTCCCTCACCCGCAGGACCGGTAGTTCACCTGGCCAAGTCTCGAGGTTACCCAGAGGTCACCCAACACACCTAGAGGCCGCCTGACACATCCACGGGTCACCTAAGGCACGCCCACGTCACCCGGCACACCCAGAGGTCACCCGCCACACCAGGAAGTCACTTAGCACCTCCAGCGGTCACTCGGCACGCCCAAGTTGGTCAGCGTATCGCCACTCCATAAACTCCACGGGTAGTCGTGTTCAATCATGGAGGTAATAAGGGTGTTCAATAGCCTCCTAACAGACTCAGAGATTGCTAACTCATCATTGCGTATCTCTGCCAAAACGTAAATGAAAGCACAAATAACAACCAACAATATATCTGGTTCTATTTGATTCTAACGCGACTTTCAGCTGCAATTTATAACAGTTGACGCTACAAGGAAACGCCTATATTCTAACCTGCATTTGGGAGGCACACAGGCTGTAGCTTTCTGCCCTTGACTCACCACACCCTGTTCACCCCGCGCACTCAACCCGTGGCTCCTGCAGTCAGTGTCGTGGCCCGGGTTACCCTCGTGAGAACACAGGGTCACAAAACGAAAGGACTGCTGGCTGCTCCCTTAGGCTTAAAACTTACAAGTGTTACATAAGCGGCTGCCCATTCATGTGTTCCTTAGCTACCATTATGTAATACTTCGTCTAACCCCATCATGGCCTCTTGCTCCTCTCTGGGAACTGGTGCAGCCTCTTCAAGGACACCCAGATCAAAAATATATATAAAAAAGTATGGAAACTAATAACTTGCTGGGTAAAAAGAGCGCTCGGACAAGGGAAGGAAGCAGACCATTAAGTGAGTGAGGGAACGGGGGCAAAATATCTCGTATAATAAAACCGAGGCTCCACTTTAAAGACAGTTCGGCCTCATCTTTAATTTGGTTAGGTGCTCGACCATGAAGATATTGGCAGTACTGAGTCCCCGAGGAATGCACCGCCGCAGACAAAGGAATGGAGGTTATACAAATCACACCTCCACATTGTTTAAGGCAGAAAAACGGGTCCCCGCGCCTGGAAGCTACGGGGAGCGGCGGTGACTGGCGTTCTGCTCCGCTGGGCCGACCCGCGGCTTGGTATGTGGGAAACTTGGGTACTGGAAACAACGGGAGCCTGCAGGTCGTGTCGCTACTGCTGTTGTCAAAATAATAATAGCCATGACAGAAGTAATAACAGTAATTGCGTTTAACATTATTACCACTACTGTAATTATCTCTTCGTCATTCGTTAGCGTTAGTAGATCGTGTTCCTACTGTTGTCATAATAATAATAAAAAGCATAACAAAAATAACACCAATGATAGCGTTTTGCATTAATACAAATATAATCATTATCTCTCATTCATTCCTTGGCGTTACTTTTACATTATTATTTTCTTCTTTCTCCGTGTAAATCGTGTTATATTGTTGTCATAAAAATAAGAACCATAACAGAAATAACAATAATAATAGCGTTTTTTCATTATTATTATTACCACTATCATAATTATCTCTCCCTCATTTGATAACGTTACTTGTACAATAACTTTTTTTCTTCCTTCGCGTACTCTCACCGTATTGTCCAACTCTCTCAAAACATTCTTCAGAGCACCAACAAAACATTCTTCAGAGCACCAACAAAACATTCTTCCGAGCACCAACAAAACATTCTTCCGAGCACCAACAAAACATTCTTCAGAGCAACAACAAAACATTCTTCAGAGCACCAACAAAACATTCTTCAGAGCACCAACAAAACATTCTTCAGAGCACCAACAAAACATTCTTCCGAGCACCAACAAAACATTCTTCAGAGCACCAACAAAACATTCTTCAGAGCACCAACAAAACATTCTTCAGAGCACCAACAAAACATTCTTCAGAGCACCAACAAAACATTCTTCAGAGCACCAACAAAATATTCTTCAGAGCAACAACAAAACATTCTTCAGAGCACCAACAAAACATTCTTCAGAGCACCAACAAAACATTCTTCAGAGCACCAACAAAATATTCTTCAGAGCACCAACAAAACATTCTTCAGTGCACCAACAAAACATTCTTCAGAGCACCAACAAAACATCCTTCAGAGCAACAGGCATTTGGGGGAGCGGTGATCAAGCGCTTGGACCACACAGGCGGGGTATGCGGGTTCTTCTCCTCCAAGTGCGAATTTTCTTGAAGTGTGACATTTTTTTTAGTCTCCCGGGGCCATGAGCTGAGCCGGCAAGGAAGGGGGATGAGATAAATAAATAGACTGATAGATAGATAGATACTTAGGTAGGTAGGTAGGTAGGTAGATAGATAGATAGATAAGTAGGTAGATACTGATATAGATTTATAGAGAAGTAGACAGATGGAGAGATAGATAGCTAAGATAGATAGATAGATAGACAGATAGACAGATATATATAGCTAGAGGCACTATTAGTAAATGTACACCAAAAAATAAATATAGATATGAAAAACGCCACTCATTTCTTTCTTTAATGCAATTCATGACTTATAAGTTCGATGACGGGGCAGTTCAAGCGATGAAAGAAAACAGGCATAAAAACGGCAGCAGCAGACAGGGAAAGGCAGAATAGAGTTGAGGCAATAAAAAGAAGTTCAAAATATGCATCAATTTAAGTAATAAGAAGGTAAAAGGGTTAAGTCAACGGTGGAGAACTAAGGAAGGTTGAAAAAGAAGGAGGTGGTGCAACGTTACTCTGTTTATGCCTTTTTTCTGCCCCCTTGAGAGAAAAGAGTAAACAACAACAACAACAACCACAACAACAACAACAACCACAACCCATACACACATATAAAAGAAGAGGAGGAGAAGGTAGATGAGGAATGAAAACAAGGAGAAAATAGGAAAATGAGGAGGAAACAGAAGAAGAAGAAGAAGAAGAAGAAGAAGAAGAAGAAGAGGAAGTAGAAGAAGAAGAAAAAGAAAAAGAAGAAAAAAAAGAAGAAGATAAAAAAAGAAGATAAAAAAAGAAGAGGAGGAAAAAGGAAAAGATAAAATGAGTAAGAAAAAATAAATAATAAGAAGAAATAGAAAAAGAAGTCGAAAGAAGGAGAAGAAAAGAAGAAGTAAAAGAAAAAAATGAAAAAGAATGAAGAAGAAGAAGAAGGAGAAGAAAAACAAGAAAGAGAGAAATGAGAAAGGAAAACAAAGAAAGAACTGGGAAAAGAGAAAAAAAATGAAGAAGAGAAACATACTGATTAAGATGATGAAGATGACGATGAAGACAAAGAAGAAGTCCTACCAGCAGCCTACAACATAGTCCACCCACATCCCCTGAAGCCCTGTCACCGCCGCCCCCTCCCACTCTTTCTTCCGCCTGTTAATAACTTTCTCGTCTCCTTTTCCTATGGCCGGAGAAGTACGCCAAATTTACCTCGCATTTTCTTCCTCTCGATCTTCTATTTCGTTCGCCATTTACTTTTTTCTTTCTTCTAGTTTTCTTTTCTTTTTTTACGTTTATATTTTTTTTTGCGTTGTATCCTTCCTCTTGCTTTTCATTCATTACTTTTGTTGTTGTTGTTGTTGTTGTTGTTGTTGTTGTTATTGTAGTAGTAGTAGTAGTAGTAGTAGTAGTAGTAGTAGTAGTAGTAGTAGTAGTAGTAGTTGTTGTTGTTGTTGTTGTTGTTGTTGTTGTTGTTGTTGTTGTTGTTACTCTTTCTTACTCTTAACCAGCTTCATCATTCTTCGCTATTTTCTTCCTCCTCCTCCTCCTCCTCCTTTTTTATTCTCTCCATTACCTCGTTTTCTTCCTTCTTCATCTTCTTCTTCTTCTTCTCCATTTTATTTTATTCGTCTTTCCTTTTTGAGCTTTTTCCTTTTCTTTTTTTCTTTTCCTTTCTTTCTTTCTTAATTTCCTTTTTTTCGTATTTTCTTATTCCTTTTCTTCTTCTTCTTCTTTTTCTTTTTTTCTTCCTCTTCCTCCTCCTCTTCCTCTTCCTCCTCCTGCCGTCTACTTCAGGAAATCATATCTTGTAGTGTTTGGATTGTGGTCATGATGTTGTTGTTGTTGTTGTTGTTGTTGTTGTTGTTGTTGTTGTTGGTGGTGGTGGTGGTACATGCGTTTCGTTCTGACTTTCTTTCTTTATCTGTTTCTATGCCTGTCTGTTTGTCTGTCTGTCCGTCTCTATGTCTGTATGTATTTGTTTGTTGGGTCTGAAATACTAAACAAAGATACTAAAAAAAATTAAAATGTGTGTGTGTGTGTGTGTGTGTGTGTGTGTGTGTGTGTGTGTGTGTGTGTGTGTGTGTGTGTGTGCGCGCGTCAGTGTCAGCGGGTCATCCAGGACTCCCGGAGGTCATCCTTAATTTGAAGCAGCAGGAAAAAAAAAAGGTCTTTACGAAACACTCCCAAGACCTTGAGATATGTGCAGCCATCACTGTCATCACACACACACACACACACACACACACACACACACACACACACACACACACATAGAGGAGGAAGGGGAGGAAGTGGAGGAGAAGGGGGAAGACAAAAAGAAAGAGGAAAATGAGGAAGAAATAAAAGAACAATAATAATAATAGTAACAATAATAATAATAATAATAATAATAATAATAATAATAATAATAATAATAATAATAATAATAATAATAATAATAATAATAAAAAGTACAGCCCCTCGCTCTGTCTCTCGCTCTCTCTCTCTCTCTCTCTCTCTCTCTCTCTCTCTCTCTCTCTCTTTCTTATTTTCTTATAATACTCTAATAATAATAACAATAATAATAATAATAATAATAATAATAATAATAATAATAATAATAATAATAATAATAATAATAATAATAATAATAATAATAATAATAATAATAATAATAATAATAATATCATCATCCCTTCTATTGTTTTCCATTAGTTAGATATGTATCACAGTCGAGTGGGGGAAAAAACGTTGTGGGGAAAAAGTTACAAGAGAGGAAACAGGAGAGACTGAAATAATAAAGGCCAAGGAATTGTGGGGAAGTGAAGGGGATGGAAGCAGAATGTGGGAGTCACGGGGGGGAGGGGGGAGGGTGTGGCGGGGCGGTCAGGGCAGGTGACCACCCCGACCTACAGGTGACCCGGAACAAGCCCCCCCTCCCCCTTCCTCCACTCACACGCACTCGGAATTCCGTGAGAAGGACGAGGAACACGAGGAAGAGGCGGAGGAAGAGGAGGAGGAAGGGGAGGAAGCATGGAAGATAAGGCAAGAAAATGACTGTTGGCTTGTGACGCGGCTGTTTGCTTGAAGGATGCAAATTTTTCGTAAGGCAATTCAGAGACCTGCAGTACCGGCTAAGACACTTGCTGTATATATATATAAGTGTGGGAGCGTTCAGTCCACTGTTGTTGTGATGAAGTTACGACCAAAGAGATTTTTTTAATGGGTTGGCTATTTACGAATGAACTATTTTGGCTGGAAATGTTCTAACTTCTACATAATGACGGAAGAGTCGAAAAAAAAAAAAAATTCCTGCCAATGTCTGTGTTAACTCGCCTCGCTTGACTCAGCAGACTGTATTTCCAATTAGGCAGAAAAAAAAAAAAAAATGAAGTGATTGACGTTATTGAAAAATTTCAGGTATATATAATACTTACTTTACACAATGATTGCTTTACACAACTACATTTGCCACTTTCCGACCTTTTAAATAATTTAGCCAAACTTTTTTTAGATAGTTTCGCAATCGGCCGTTGTGAGGGTTTTATCCATCACTTTCGTGTCATCAGCAAACTCAGAAATGGAAGACCCAAGACCTAAGTCGCTGAGGCGCTAAAGAAACAAACAAACAAAACAACAACATATATATAACATGGACACTAGTAGAGCTCATCCGCCCTTCACATGGTGGCTCCCAAGAACAGTTATTCATCATCTGCTTTCAACATCCAAAAATCTAACTAACCTCCATTTCGAAGGTTCAATCGCACTCGCAATGACTGCACCTCTACTTCATTTGTTTTCTCCATTGACATTAATATTTGTATACCATTCTTTTTACAGCAAAGGAAGCGGCTAAAGGGTGAAAATAAATAAAAACACTGAAGCCGGGTATGCGCTGATGAGTGATCGATAGAGAGGGCAGTTTCGTAAGGAGAGGTGTCTAGATGTTCCAACCTGTACCGTCTCTTTACTAATCCTGAATTAATATAACGAACCATTTATGTGGGTTCTATAATCTTTTTTCAGTGTTTCTCATCACCATCCCCTTTGTTAATCCCTTTCATCCATTTGAATACTGCAGTTAGGTCCGTAGTCCCACGCAGTCTACACATTCGTTCTGAACAAGTTTCAAGACCCTTGGGTATTTTTTTTTTCTCTCATTCTTCTCCGCAATGATTTGATGACGGATGGACAGTGTAATGGAGGTGGGACCCATCCAATGACACATGCAATTTAAGGGTAACTTCCGCGCTCCTGTTGTTGAAACGATAAAAAAGCTTGACACTATTAGCTCGTACGCGACAATTTAGTTTAATATTGCTTAATGATAATGGACCTGTTGTTGATGTTTGTGGTGATATTTTTTTTTTACAGCAAAGGAGACAGCACAAGGGCACAAAAAAAGGAAACAATAAAAAAAGGCCCGCTACTCGCTGCTCCTGTAAAGAATCCGAAGAGGTGGCCGAAAGAGCAATCAATTACGTGAGAAGAGGTATTGGTGTTACTGATGTTTTGTTGCTTTTGCTCCCGTTGTCACTTTTGATGCATACAAGACAACAAGGAATATCTCATAAGACGACACAAAACACAGGAAACAAAACCTCTCTTACTTTTCTAAGCCCTGTCAAACTCTTTCTCCCCTATACAGACATTGGTCAGCCGGCGTTCGGTTCTCCATCAGCATACCAGAGTGCCTTCCACCCTCACCATCCCAGCGCAGCACAAGACACAAGAGGAAATACAACCTCCTCTACCACGCCGTCAACCTCGTCCTTCCCTACAGGCCTACACACACATTGGTCAGCCGTTGTGCATTCCTCCATCAGCATGCCAGAGTGCCTTCCACCCTCACCATCCCAGCGCAGCACAAGACACAAGAGGAAACACAACCTCCTCTACCACGCCGTCAACCTCGTACTTCCCTACAGGCCTACACACACATTGGTCAGCCGTTGTGCATTCCTCCATCAGCATGCCAGAGTGCCTTCCACCCTCGCCTTGCCCACGCAGCACAAGACCTAAAACACAGGGGACACAACCTCTCCTTTTCTGCTAGGCCATCAACTTTTTCCTCCCTACACACACATTGGTCAGCCTTCATCTGCATGTCAGACTGCCCCTCACCCTCGCCCTCCCCGCGCAGCACACCGGAGCTTCAAAACGAGCCCTGGAACACCCCCCCAACACGCTTCCTGTGCACCAAGCGGCGGGGGAAGGGTCACGGCCAGAGGATGTGTCGGCGAGGTACGACTTCCGCGGTTTACTTGAGTCTGCCGTGAATGTTCGGGCGACGCGACGCTTTCTCTGGTGCACGCGTCCGTCTGTCTGTGTGTCTTGAACGGTTTGCTCTGCGTTCAGTCCCGTTCTTTCTCTCTCTCTCTCTCTCGATGAAGATGATGATGATGGTGATGATGATGTGATTTGAGTGATGATAAGGGACGGTATTCTAAAACGTTTCTAGTCCTCTCATCGGTTATTTCTAAAAGCCAAAAGAATGAGAGATTAAAACACGTTCTTATTAGTATTTTTTTTTACATTCATGGTATAGAGGCTTCATCAGACTACCACCTGGGCTAGTACATAAAACTACCGCTGGAAGTGCCCAAAACTCCTACAAAAGCCTCGGACACCGCAATGTTTAAGAATACGCTCCATAAAACCAACACACACACACACACACACACACACACACACACACACACAAGAAAAAAAAACACGGGACAGTCAGATAATCACACCAACACCTCAAGCGATAAAAAAAATAATAAAAAAAAAAAAAAGGATTCAGACAAACAAAGGCAAGTTGCGCCTATGTGTTTGTATATATGTATGTATGTATGTATTGTTTTTGGTTCAGCGCGAAGAATATAAATGGTTGATCCGTGTCTTTGTAGCTGTAGAGGCAGGTCATATATATAATGCAGCTCCTACAAACCTAACCCCACCTAGCCTCACCGTCCATGAATTTGTCTAACCTCTTCTGGAATGTATTTATGGTATTGGCAGTCACCACATGCCGGCCAAGCCTGCTCCACTCATCCAAGACTCAACTGGTAAACCAATTCTTGCCTATAAGTAGCGGGCGCTTTTTTTTTCATTATTATTATTTTTTTTTTACGCCCTTGAACTGTTTCCTCTGTTGTAAAAAAAAATATGTCTTTGTTGAATCTGAATTTATCCAACTAAACCCACTACTACGTGTCCTACCCGGCTCTCTTACCACCATGACCTTATTAACATCCCCTTATTTATAAACTCCAATTAAGTCTCCTCGCACCTCTCGCCTGGCAATTAACCCGTAAGCTGCACTCCCCCACCCCCTACCCCCACCCCCACCCCCACACACACTTCGCCACTGAGCTGAGACATTCACGGGTGAGTGACACACACATATTATTGCCAGACCTGTTTCTATATGATGGATCAGAGTATAAGGCAAGACATCACCTGTCAACCCCTTCTCACCGTCTCTCACTCACGACAGAGGCTGGAAAGTTGAGTTTTGATAGAAAAGACGCACGAAGAAATGGATGGTATAAAAAAATTGAAATGCGGTTGTCAGAGGGTTAAAAGGCTAATTCTCAGTATATTGTTAAGAGAAAAGAAATTAGTAAGTATATTTATGATCAATAGTTTTTTTTTTCTAAGACAGTTCGGGCCAAGAGATAACCTTTACCTGGGCGTGCAATTAGCTTCTGTTTCCTCTTCGTGCCTTCTTCTTTATGTGTTTGTATTAGCTGACTTTTACTGTGCTGGAAAGGGGGAGACACATCCTTGTACAATATTATACCATCATTACTTTTTTCTCTCACTTTTTTCTTCCTACTGCAGACCATCAACGCTATCCTGAGAGTCCTCTTGACTAGTATTCGCCTTCAGTCAAATCCACAGACATACTTCACTTCTGATGACTTTCTTTTAACGTCTTTGCGTCATAAGAGGAAAGTAAAATGTTGGATGTATTCACTAACCGGTAAAAGTGGTTAACAGGAAACTCGTAAAAAGGGGTTAAGGTCCTTTGGAACGTGTTGGACCTGACGCCACGCAATGACTGATCATGTTAAGGGAGAGCTTGCAATAACAGCGTTAGTCTCATCCTTCTCAACCACCGACCACTGCCTGCTTCCCTACCCTCCCAGACAACACTCCTTCCTCCTCCTGAGCCATCTCGTCTTCAGTCTCCTTCCTTCCCCATTTCTTCAGTCTTGAACATCTTGCTCTCACCTACAATTTCGGACCTTCATGGAACACTGAAGGAAAGGTCACCCATCCATGAAGGTAAAGCTGAAGTACAGACCATTATGCTAAGATGCGTTGCCTAAGAGCTCATCTCTGTCTCTTTGGCCCTTGACCTGTGGTGGGCAAGAACCCCCCCCCCCCACCCCCCCACCCCCCCCCGGCACACAGGACAGGTCTGACATTCGGGTTACCACAGTTTGCCTTCCCTAGGTTTCCCCGCGTTCTTATTCATCGACTAACTATAGTCTTCCAAATATGTCGAGGCCGGTCTGGCGTTGGCTCCCGCGGGTCCTTTCCTCCCCTCTGCTCTTCCACACAGTCTCAACACCTATTTCTTCCTCTCATATGTAAGCTATAGGTAACATATGAGAGGAAAAAATAGGTGTTGGGACTGTGTGGCAGAGCAGAGGGGAGAAATGGACCCGCGGGAGCCAACGCCAAAACGGACTCGATAATTTGGTTTCACTATAGAAAGGGAGTTTGAACAGCTGGGTGACTGACTGATTTATGAGACTGTTATATCTTCGTGACGCCGCAACGCAGCTGAAGGTGAGCTGTGCGCCGACTGTTCAGGCCGGGGTGGAATAAGTGCCTGCGGAATCGTAGTCAAGGATGCTAACTCTGCACCACTCTGTGCTTACTCTACCAAATTCTCGACGCCCACTTTTGCTTGATCTCAGTTAACTCCTACGTATTTCTTTTTTTTTTTTACATAGTATGCCATTCATATCTCCTTGATCAGTATGCATGGAATTATGCAATATATCCACATATATCAATGAATTCTTCAAAATTCTTTAATGTTTTCTCTCTTTTAAACATCTTCGTTCTCTTCAACATTTCATGTACTTTTCGTCTACTCCTTTATCTTCCTCCTCCAGTATGAATGGCAGAGCAACCGCGCATTCACTCTGACTCATTTAATTAAACAGCGTTGTCTCAGTGACTTTTAACTATCCAGTCATTCACCAGGAGTCGTTCAACTATCCAGTCATTCACGAGGAGTCGTTCAACTATCCAGTCATTCACGAGGAGTCGTTCAACTATCCAGTCATTCACGAGGAGTCGTTCAACACAAAACGCACGAAATTATGGAACTGCAGGAATTGCAATTATATCCTCTTACTTTCCCGCGAGGTTTATGGCTCAAGAGCTTTCGAATGGCATGGTTGGCAGGGTCGTGAGAGACATTGTAAAGCGAAGAGTTAGTTCCATTTATAAAATTTCGTGCACGCGTGAGCTCAGGAAAGGATGGAGCAGAGGATTACGCTATAAATACTGTACACAAGATAGAGCATTCAACCTCTAAGTATTTTTTCCACAGTTCATCGCGTGCAGGCCAATAAGACCGAGCAGCTGTCAACAAGCGGGCGTGAGGAGCAACGAGCAGCGATACACGCTACAAACACGGCGTTGGGGGAGCGAGGACACGACGGTCGGCCAGACACACACCACCTGCCCGGGAACAACAGCAACATTGTGTGTGTGACCTGACGCCGTGCACCGTGCTTGATGTGTGTGTGTGTGTGTGTGTGTGTTGCGGCGACCATAATGAAAGAGAGAGTCTGCGCGAAAGCTGGAAACGAAAATGTGGCTGCTGTTCCCGAGGGACTGCACGCGAACAGACGCCAAGCGAGTGTGTGGTGATGACTGTGTGTGTGTATGTGTGTATGTGCGTGTGTGTGTGTGTGTGTGTGTGTGTGTGTGTGTGTGTGTGTGTGTGTGTGTGTGTGTGTGTGTGTGTGTATATATATATATATATATATATATATATATATATATATATATATATATATATATATAAATATATATATATATATATATATATATATATATATATATATATATATATATAATATGTGTGTGTAAATTTACAAGTTGGGTTATAAAAAATGGCAAATGTTACAGCGTGCGTACTGAGAAGTAATCAGCACTGCAGGAAGAGCAGCAGCAGCAGCAGCAGCAACGAACACAGTTTCCGGGTATGAAGAACTCACAAACATCAGCCGCCCGGACACCTGCCGCAACAACACTCCGTCATCAGCCTGAGCTATTGCAGCCTTGTATTTGCCGTTCCGGATTTATTTGCGAAAATCAACTGACAGTATCATAGTTATGGGCCAAGCCTTCTATTGGCTTAAACTTCGGGCAAACTTGAGAGCAAGACAAGACAGGTAACGATACTCTAAATAATTTTCATATGATCAGTTAACTATTGTAGTGAGTCGCGTTCCGTCTGTAATGACCGTACACGTGGCTCTCCCTCAACCGGTCACCGAGCTGCCCTGCAATGCAAAACACAGACATCCCGGCGAGCGTCCCAGCCCCGCGCCGAGACCCACAGAGCCGGGGAAGATACGAAAGAAATGAAAGGAATTCCTAACAGTTCAGGCACAAGATTCTGGCGGAGGAGCGGGAAAAGGACAGAACGTTGAGTGAGGAGGAAAAAACAGAAATAATGTAATACGAAACTTATCTCCTGCTGAGTGTGTGTGTGTGTGTGTGTGTGTGTGTGTGTGTGTGTGTGAGAGAGAGAGAGAGAGAGAGAGAGAGAGAGAGAGAGAGAGAGAGAGAGAGAGAGAGAGAGAGAGAGAGAGAGAGAGAGAGAGAGAGAGAGAGAGAGAGAGAGAGAGACACACACACACACACACACACACACACACACACACACACACACATACACAGAGCGCCTCCTAGGGCCAACACAATACTCCTTTAAGACATTTTAAAGGCCCACGGTTACCTGCCCCTCCGCCGCCTTACCTGCCCGCCCAACCCTCACCTGTGACCGCACCTGGAGGAGGAGGGAAAAAAAAAGATAAATACAAGAAGATAAAAAAAAATACTAGCATTGAGAAAGAAAAAAAAATAAAGCATAACTAAACATGGTGGTATAAGTAGTAGTAGTAGTAGTAGTAGTAGTAGTAGTAGTAGTAGTAGTAGTAGAAGAAAAAGAAGAAGAAAAAGAATAACACCAAAAACATTGATAAGGATGAAAATAATGACAGGTTTAACACTAATAATAATAATAATAATAATAATAATAATAATAATAATAATAATAATAACAATAATAATAATAATAATAATAACAATAATAATAATAAATGTGCATCGTGGGACGTATAATCATAGAAAAACGAGAGAGAGAGAGAGAGAGAGAGAGAGAGAGAGAGAGAGAATAAATGCCTCGCCACCTGTAGACTGCCGCCTCTCCCCTCTTTCCCACGGTGTCTCCCCTCACTACTGGAGGGGGGAGGGGGGAGGGGAGGGAGGGAGGGAGGGAGAGAAGGGAGGAAGGAGAGGAGGAGGAGGAGGAGGAGGAGGAGAGAATACCAGACATGATGAGTCTAGGGAAGGAGGGAAGGATGGAAGAAAGGAAAGGAGAGAAAGGAAATATATGTGGAATGCGGGGAGAGAGAGAGAGAGAGAGAGAGAGAGAGAGAGAGAGAGAGAGAGAGAGTTAACTATTTAGTAGCAATCAATGAACGCTGAGGAGGAAAAAAAAAGAAAAGAGAAAGAAGAAAAGTATTAGAATTATATAAACCGATTGAAATATTGAAGAAAAGATAAGGAGGAGGAGGAGGAGGAGGAAGAGGAAGAGGAGGAGGAGGAGGAGGACAGAGGTAATACAAAGGGTAAAAAGAAAAAAAAGGAATAAAAAGACGAGAGAGAGAGAGAGAGAGAGAGAGAGAGAGAGAGAGAGAGAGAGAGAGAGAGAGAGAGAAGGGAGGGAAAAGTGTTATGACAGGCGTAAAAATCTTCTGTTGATACAGATTGCCTCCTTAAGAGAGGAAGAAGGGGAGGAAGGATGACGGAGGGAGGGAAGGAGGGAAAAAACGAGAGGAGGAGGAGGAAAAGGAGGAGGAGAGAGAGAAATAGGACAAGAAGGGAGGAAGGGAGGGAGGAAAACGTGTAAGCGATAGCATAATGGGTAAAAAATGGCTTATGTGATGGAGAATGTAGGAAAAAAATGTGGATTCGTGGATATAGACAGATTAGAGAGAGAGAGAGAGAGAGAGAGAGAGGAAAAGCATCTCATAAATATTTTTTCCTAATCTCCCTTCCACTGCCATCCACATCCCCTCTCTCTCTCTCTCTCTCTCTCTCTCTCTCTCTCTCTCTCTCTCTCTCTCTTCTCTCTCTCTTCCCTCTCCTCTCCCTTCCTTTCTTCCTCCCTCCTTCCTTTCTTCCTTTCCTCCTTCCCTCCCTCTCTTCCTCCACCTCTCTTCTTCTCCTCTTCCCCTTCTTCCTACATCCACACCAATCGTTTGTTTACCCTCAGCTCCCCTCGCCCCCCCTTCCCCCCTCTCCCTCCCCTCTTCCCCGCTCGCTTATATCACTTTTCATCCCCCTTTTCCTTCCTTTCCCACATCTTCCTTTTAAAGCTCTCCTCTTGCTAGACTTCTTTTTTTTCATTTCTTTTTTCTTGATATTTTTTTCTTTATCCTCCTCCTCCTCCTCCTCTTCTCGTGTTGCAGGAATCGTATGGTTATAATATTCTGTCCTCTGCTTAAGTGATTTATATATACATTTTTTTCTCTCTCTTTTGGTGTTCTCTTCCTCTTTCCCAGGCCTGCGTTTCCGTCTTCTCTCTCTGGTCACAGTACCTACGTCATATTTAGAAGAATAAGGTGTCTATATACTTACTAAGACTTGCCTAACTTGCTAGTAATCGTGTTTTTTGCTTGTTTGCCCCTCTCTCTCTCTCTCTCTCTCTCTCTCTCTCTCTCTCTCTCTCTCTCTCTCTCTCTCTCTCTCTCTCTCTCTCTCTCTCATATTTTTGTCTTCTTGGAGTTAGAGTATTTTATCTTTTCTGATCATCGTACTGCTAAACATGCTTATTCTTCTACATATAGTTCAGTTCTTCCTTTCTGAACGTAACACTGCTAAACCTGCCTCTTCTTGCTCTCTTCTTACTTCTCCTTATTTCTTCTTACTCTCTTCTTACTTCTTCTTTTCTCCCTCCCTCCCAGATCTTTTCCCGTCTGGCGGAGGTCAAATTACTGTCTCCGCCGTTCATGCTCTTTATCTATCCTAACACATATTCTCCTCCTCTTTTATCTACTTTTGGTCATTCTTTAACCCGGTAGCAGCGACGGGTCAAATTTGTGGCTTTACCGTGTAGCAGCGACGGGCCAAATTTGTGGCTTTACCGGGTAGCAGCGACGGGTCAAATTTGTGGCTTTACCGTGTAGCAGCGACGGGCCAAATTTGTGGCTATACCGTGTAGCAGCGACGGGTCAAATTTGTGGCTATACCGTGTAGCAGCGACGGGTCAAATTTGTGGCTTTACCGTGTAGCAGGGACGGGCCAAATTTGTGGCTTTACCGTGTAGCAGCGACGGGCCAAATTTGTAGCTTTACCGTGTAGCAGCGACGGGCCAAATTTGTGGCTTTACCGTGTAGCAGCGACGGGTCAAATTTGTGGCTTTACCGTGTAGCAGCGACGGGCCAAATTTGTGGCTATACCGTGTAACAGCGACGGGCCAAATTTGTGGCTATACCGTGTAGCAGCGACGGGTCAAATTTGTGGCTTTACCGTGTAGCAGGGACGGGCCAAATTTGTGGCTTTACCGTGTAGCAGCGACGGGCCAAATTTGTGGCTATACCGTGTAGCAGCGACGGGTCAAATTTGTGGCTTTACCGTGTAGCAGGGACGGGCCAAATTTGTGGCTTTACCGTGTAGCAGCGACGGGCCAAATTTGTGGCTTTACCGTGTAGCAGGGACGGGCCAAATTTGTGGCTTTACCGTGTAGCAGGGACGGGCCAAATTTGTGGCTTTACCGTGTAGCAGCGACGGGTCAAATTTGTGCCATAATATAAACCCCCCAAAATAGATGATGCATAAACTGATCACAAATGCTTTGATATATATAGATTATGAAATGGTTTGTGTGAGTGACGATTTTTTCTCATTTTTCTCGCTTAGAGGGACCATTAAGAAACATGATCCCCGCTGCTACCGGTTAAGTCTCTTTCAAACGCTTAGGGCTCCAATAATCTCGTCTATATGTTGTCTATTTCTTCCTACCGTTCTTTTTGTCCCAGTCTCCATCGTCTATGTTCCTAACCCATCCAAACAAAGTCTCCTCTTCATTTATCTGACCATTCTTTAAGCTGTTATTTTTTCCTTCCCACCTTTTACCGGTCTTTTTTACTCAGTCTAAACCACTCACACCCTTTACCCATCCTAACACAAGCTTTCTTCCTCTTCTTTCTACTTTTGATCATTCTATAACTCTCCTTTCATTGTTCAGGGCTCTCAGTATCCCTTTCATCTGTTATTTTTTTCCTTCCCACCATTTGTCAGTCTTGTTTACTCAGTCTAAACCCCTCACACCCTTTATCCATCCTAACACAAGCTATCTTCCTCTTCTTTCTACTTTTGATCATTCTTGAACTCTCCTCTCATTGTTCAGGGCTCCCAGTATCTCTTTCATCCGCTATTTTTTTTCTTCCCACCATTTGCTAGTCTTTTTTACTCAGTCTAAACCACTCACACCCTTTACCCATCCTAACACAAGCTATCTTCCTATTCTTTCTACTTTTGATCATTCTTGAACTCTCCTCTCAGTGTTCAGGGCTCCCAGTATCTCTTTCATCTGTTATTTTTTGTCCTTCCCACCATTTGTCAGTCTTTTTTACTCAGTCTAAACCCCTCACACCCTTTATCCATCCTAACACAAGCTATCTTCCTATTCTTTCTACTTTTGATCATTCTATAACTCTCCTCTCAGTGTTCAGGGCTCCCAGTATCCCTTTCATCTGTTATTTTTTTTCTTCCCATCATTTGTCAGTTCTATTATCACTCTAAAACGTTCATCTGCTTAACCCTTCCTAACACAAGTTCTCCTCCTCTCTACCTTCTTCCTACTGTTGACCATTCTATAATCTCTTTCATGTGTTATTTTTTCCTTCCCATCATTTCCAGTCTTCTATTACCTAGTCTAAACCAATCATGTTCTTAACCTATCCTAACACAAGTAGTCTTCCTAGCTTCTGTTGGTCATTCTTCTTTAAGCGTTACGAGACTCCAATAATCTCACTTCATCTGTTATCTTTTCCTTCTCATCATTTGCCAGCCTTTTTAGCCTAGTCTCCATCGTTCATGTTCTTAACCTAACCTAACATAATTACCCTTCCTACACCTACTGTTGGTCACTCTTCTTTAAGCGTTCAACAGGACTCCAATAATCTCTTTCATCTGGTATTTTTTTCCTTGTCAGAATTTGTCAGTCTTATTTACCCAGTCTAAACCATTCACACCCTTTGCCCATCCTAACACAAGTTCTCCTCTTCTATCTACTTTTGAACATTCTTAAAGTCTTCTCTCAGCGTTCAGGACTTCAATAATCTCCTTCATCTGTTATTTTTCTCTTCCCACCATTTGCTAGTCTTTTTAACTCAGTCTAAACCGTTTATGCTCTTAAATCAACCTAACCCAAGTTCTCTATCTTTTCTGTCTACTTTTGAACATTCTTTAAGTCTCCTCTCAGCGCTCAGGACTTCAATAATCTCCTTCATCTGTTATTTTTCTCTTTCCACCATTTGCTAGCCTTTTTAACTCAGTCTAAACCGTTTATGCTCTTAAATCAACCTAACCCAAGTTCTCTTTCTTTTCTGTCTACTTTTGAACATTCTTTAAGTCTCCTCTCAGCGTTCAGGACTTCAATAATCTCCTTCATCTGTTATTTTTCTCTTTCCACCATTTGCTAGCCTTTTTAACTCAGTCTAAACCGTTTATGCTCTTAAATCAACCTAACCCAAGTTCTCTATCTTTTCTGTCTACTTTTGAACATTCTTTAAGTCTCCTCTCAGCGCTCAGGACTTCAATAATCTCCTTCATCTGTTATTTTTCTCTTCCCACCATTTGCTAGCCTTTTTAACTCAGTCTAAACCGTTTATGCTCTTAAATCAACCTAACCCAAGTTCTCTATCTTTTCTGTCTACTTTTGAACATTCTTTAAGTCTCCTCTCAGCGCTCAGGACTTCAATAATCTCCTTCATCTGTTATTTTTCTCTTCCCACCATTTGCTAGCCTTTTTAACTTTTTAACCTTTATGCTCTTAAATCAACCTAACCCAAATTCTCTTTCTTTTCTGTCTACTTTTGAACATTCTTTAAGTCTCCTCTCAGCGTTCAGGACTTCAATAATCTCCTTCATCTGTTATTTTTCGCTTTCCACCATTTGCTAGCCTTTTTAACTCAGTCTAAACCGTTTATGCTCTTAAATCAACCTAACCCAAGTTCTCTATCTTTTCTGTCTACTTTTGAACATTCTTTAAGTCTCCTCTCAGCGCTCAGGACTTCAATAATCTCCTTCATCTGTTATTTCTTCCTTCCCACCATTTGCCAATCTTTTTTTACCTATTTCCCACCGTCCATGCTCTTAAATCAACCTAACACAAGTTCTCCTCCTCTTCTACCACGTTTGATAATTCTTTAAGTCTCCTCTCGGCGTTCAGGACTTCAATAATCTCCTTCATCTGTTATTTTTCGCTTTCCCACCATTTGCCAGTCTTATTACCCAGGCTCTACCCAACACATCCTTCACCCATCCTCCACTAACTCAACACAAACTTCCCTAGACCATAAATCGCTTCGCGTCAGTTATTCCCAAACACCTCGAGGCCCAAAGACGTCTTAAGTGACATCTAAGGAGCTACAGAGGCGACAGGTGCTCGGCTAGGGACAACATGAGGCGATGAGGCTGTGTGGTTGGTGTGTGTGGGGGGCTGTGTGGTGTGTGTGTGTGGGGCTGTGTGGTGGGTGTGTGGGGCTGTGTGGTGGGTGTGTAGGGCTGTGTGGTGGGTGTATAGGGCTGTGTGGTGGGTGTGTAGGGCTGTGTGGTGGGTGTATAGGGCTGTGTGGTTGGTGTTTGGGGCTGTGTGATGAGTATATGGGTCTGTTGCTAGATTTTTCAAGCGTTGTATTAGCATGTATTAAGTTATGTTGAGCCAGAACACTCAAGGGAAAGGGTGAATGTTGAGTGACGGATGACGGCTAAAAGGTAGGTGGACGTCAAACGGTGGTGGATGAGGCTGGGAACGGATGACGGGTGTTAGTATATATATGAAGGTTGAGGGAATGGATGACGGAATAAGGAATGGGGGTATGGGGCTGATATAAGGGAAAGGTGACTGTCTGGTAGGGTTGGGTGAGCGGTGGAATGGGTGAATGGTTGACTGGGGGATGATGTAATTGTGATGATGGGTTGAGGAGACAAGATGGATGAGGAGGAGGATGAAGTGGAGTGGAGATAGGTGAAGGGAGAGGATGAGGTGGTAAACTAAAGACGTGATGGATGAAGACGAGGATGAAGAAGAGTGAAGATGGGTGAAGGGAGAGGATGAAGAGGAAGACTTACGACGTGATGGATGACGAGGAGGACGAAGAAGAGGAGTAAAGATGGATTAAGGTAGGAGATGAATGAGGTGGATGACTAATAGCTTGATGGATGACAAAGACGAAAAAGCGAAGAAGAAGTGAAAATAGATGAAGATAGATGATGAAGTGGATGACTAAAAGTGTGATAGTTAGAAGACGAAGAAGAGGAGTGAAGAGGAATGGAGGGAAGAGTGAGGGAGGAAAGGAAGTGAGGGGGAGGGGAAAGGGAGTGTCCAGGGGGGGGGAGGGGGGAATGAATGAGCGTATGTAACAGTGTGACGTCAGATGGAATGCGGCGGGGGCGGTAGTGGCGGTGGTGACGGCGGTGAAGGTGGAGGAGGGGGTGGGGGGAGGGGTAATGAAGAGGGAGGGGGGGAACCGACCTCTGCGGTTGCGCCCTCCACCTGACCTCTCCCACGCCCCCAACCCCGCCCCCCCCTGACCGTTCCGGAGGGTGGTCAGGGGGGCGGAAGGTGGTGACATCGCCCCCCCTTCACCCACCGCCCCCATCAAAATTCCCCGCCCCTCCCTCCCTCCACCCCCACTCTTTACCTCCCCCTCATCCACTTACCCTCCACTTTTTCCTCCACCTCTGGCCCTGACTGTATATTGTTTTTGCTCCACCGCACTATTCCTTCGTCCAAGCCATCATCCACATTTTTTTTTTTTATTATTTTCATTTTTTTTCCTCCACCTCCTTTCAGTCACTCCCCAGCATATTCTCTTCCTCTACCTCCTCCTCCTCCTCCTCCACCTTATCCTATCATCCACCTTCTACTTTGCTGCATTAACTATTTTTTTTATTTATTCTTTTTCCTTTTTCCTTTTCCTCCTCCGCTCAGTCACTCCCAAACTTGTTCTCTTCCTCCTCCTCCTCCTCCTCCTCCTCCACCTCATCCTATCATCCACCTTCTACTTTCCTGCGTTAACTATTTTTTTATTTATTCTTTTTCCTTTTTCCTTTTCCTCCTCCGCTCAGTCACTCCCAAACTTGTTCTCTTCCACCTCCTCCTCCTCCTCCACTCCTCCCAATGCTGCACCTCCTTCGCCTTCCTCACCCCTCCCTCCCCTTTCCTTCCCTCCACTACATTGTTTATCACTGGTTGCGTACTGCTCCTTCCTTCCCTTCCTCCTCCTCCAGCCACTCCACTCCCTCGTTTCACTCCTTCCCCAAACTTCACCTTCATCAATTTCCCCACACAGAAAATACCCTTGATTCGAGGAAGCAGAGCGCACCAACACACACACACACACACACACACACACACACCATCATTACCATACTACCCAGACATTCCTACCTACACGCTCCCCAGATCACGTACCGTACATGAATCGCAGTGAGCACCCACATTTTAGTAGGTCCCTCCTCCCCCCTACCTCTCCCTCCTCCCCAACACACAAACCTGGCGTGCGTCAGTGTGCGTAACTCAAGCTGCAAGAAGTGCCAACGACCTGTGTGTGTGTGTGTGTGTGTGTGTGTGTGTGTGTGTGTGTGTGTGTGTGTGTGTGTGTGTGTGTGTGTACCAGCCTTGCCATACTCTTAATTAGTGGGTTGACGTGATGAAAAGCCTCTCAGCCTGATTGTCGACCTTTTCTACTACTACTACTACTACTACTACTACTACTATTACCACTACCACCACCACCAGGGTAATTGAACAGACTGTATGAGGGGTCCAGCAATCCAAGCTAAATTTTGTGACTGATATTTGTGCAGAAATCTATGCCTTGTAAAAAATTGTAATCCCTTCAGTAACTATACACTGGATGATAATATATTTGCGTCCCCGCGACTATAAAAGGAGCTTGAGTGTGTTTGTGTGACCTTTGACCTAACGACCCTTCCATTAGCGCCAAAAACAGCACTACCAGAGGACTAAGGAAATTGACCTCTCTTTTTGGCCACTCGTCTGTACTCTATTTAGGAGCAGTAAGTAGCGGGCTTTTTTTTCTTCATTATTATTATTTTTTTCACGCCCTTGAACTGTCTCCTTTCCTGTAAAAAAAAAAAAAAAAAAAAAAAAATAAATAAATAAAGCATATTCAATATCTAAAAGAGTAGGAGGCCTTACTGGTTATCCTCGAACTTCATTTAGGTAGGCATTGGTTAGGCCATACATGGATTATATACCGTGCAGTTCAGGTTCACTTATTACCTTGGGGGGGAGGGGGGATTAAGCAAAGAAAAAAAGTTGGAAAGTTTCGTTTAGTCGGCGCAACATCTGTGGTCATATGCCGGAGAGAGACAGGAGGGGAAGGAGTTATAAGAGAAGGGAACAGACCCCAGGAGACGAGACACAACCCCCGATTAATACCTGGTACCCATTCACTGCTGGGTGGACAGGGGCGTAGGGTATCGAATATGCAAAGAATGAAAGGATACCCAATACGATGATGCGAAAACAACTTTACTTGATGTGTATTTTCTCCTGCCTGCGACATAACGCTTTCAAGAGGAGAGTATCAGGACGCCTCTACATCCGATTTTGACCCTCTTTCGACCACCTCCTCTGATTCTTTTTAGGAGCAGCGAGTAGCGGGCTTTTTTTTATTATTGTTTCCTTTTGTGTGTGCCCTTGAGCTGTCTCCTTTGTTGTAAAAAAAAAAAAATACTATCAACTATTTGCAGGCCTATACGTTTCATTTTTTTATTTTTTTCCCTTCCTCCTTGCATCCTTCCCTGTCAAAAAGAAGGGGGTAGGGGGAGGGTTTGGTATCCGCAATGTACGATAATTTTCAGTTCCTTCAGCCTGAGAAAGAGAAACTAATATACAATGGGGCGCATCGCTTCACTCACTCGTCACCTTCACTTCACTATCGACGTTTCCACCCGAGCAAAAGTAAATAAATAATAATTGGCTTCGGTATTTCCTTTTTTGTTTTAGTTTCTTCTCTTTATAGTTGCCTCCATTTTCTTTTTCCTTTTTTATTCTCTCTCTCTCTCTCTCTCTCTCTCTCTCTCTCTCTCTCTCTCTCTCTCTCATTTTATCTCCTTCCTTTCTTTCCGTTCTCCTCTCTCTCCCTCTTTCCTCTTTCTTTCTCTTCTCTCCCTCCTCCCTTCTCTCTCTCTTCCCTTTCTCTCTCTCTCTCTTTCTCTCTCTCTCTCTTTTCTTCAAAACTCTCTCTCTCTCTCTCTCTCTCTCTCTCTTCCTCTCTCTTTCTCTCTCCCCCTCTCTTCTCTCTCTTTCTTTTTTCCTCGAAGAAGTCCTTTGATAGTTCAGCGCCGATGACAAGATGAAAAGGAAGGAGGAGCGAAGGGAAGGAAGGAAGGTATGAAGGAGGAGAAACTTGGGGAAAGAGAGAGAGAGAGAGAGATAAAGAAGGAGTGAAAACGATGAGGAGGTGAGAGGATGAAGATAAAGATGGAATGGGGAGACATGAGGACTGAAAAGAAGAAGAGGGGGAGTGGAAACGATGGGGAAGCGAGGAAGAAGAAGAAAAAGAAAAAGAAGAACAAAAGAAGAAAAGGAGAAGAGGAAGAAGATAAGGAAGATGGAAAGGGGAGACTTGGGGAATAAAAAGAGGAAGAGGGGGGAGTGGAAACGATGGGGCAGTGAGGAAGAGGAAGTGAGAGATGAGTCTTCGTGCATAGCTGAGGATTAATGTTGAGAGTATAATGGGAAGTTGAGGATTGAGGACGGAGATGGAGAAGGAAATGTAAAATGGAAGGGGAGGGGAAGGGAAGGGGAGACGGGGAGAAATGACTGTGGGAACGAGAGGCGAAAGAGGAAGTGGGAGGGATGTAGAGGAAGGGAAGAGAAAGTGAAGGGAAGGTGAAGGGAAAGTGGTGGGACAGTGAAGGGAAGGGGAGGGAGAGAGGATAAGGGAGAAGTAGTTAGCTGGGAAGGAAAGGGAGGAGAAAAGGAGAGAAAAATGAAGGGGAGAAAAGGGGAAGGAAGTAAAAATGATTAAAACAGAAGGGAAGATGAAGGAGAGAATGAAGAAGAAGGGGAAAAGAAAAGGTAGGAAGAATGGGAAACAGAGGAAAGAGGAAACATACAAGGAAAAAAGGGGAAAGAAGGAAGGATGAGGAAGGAAAAATGAGAAGAAGGGAAGTATGAAGGTAAAAGTGATTAAAACAGAAGGGAAGATGAAGAGGAAGGGAAAAAGAGAAGGTAGGAAGAATGAGAAACAGAGGAAAGAGGAAACATATAAGGAAAAAAGGGAAAACAGGGGAAAGAAGGAAGGATGAGGAAGGAAAAAGGAGAAGGAAAGTATGAGGAACAGAGGAGGAGGGGAAGAAAAGGGGAAAAGGGTAAGAATGGTTAAAAAAAGAAGGGAAGGGAAGGAGGAAAAAGGGAAGGAGGAAGAAGGGAAGGAGGAAAAAGAGAAGGGAGGGAACGAGGAAAAGGGAGGAATGAGGAACAGATGAAGAGAGGAGAAGGGGGAAGGAAGTATAAAGGATAAGGAAAGCAGGAAAGATGAAGGATGAAAGAATGAAGAAGAAACGAGGAAAAGAAGAGAGGAAAGAGGAAAAAGAGGGAATAATAGGGAAAAGATAGGGAAAGAGGGGAAGACGAAGGAAAGAAAGAGAAAGGAACAATGAAAGAGGAAGAAATAAAGAAGGGAAGCAGTGGATGAGGAGGAGGAAGAAGAGGAAGAGGCAAGATAGAAAACAACAAGAGGTGGAGGAAAGAAGGAAGAGGAAGGGAGAAGGAACAGGGAAGGGAAAAAAGGAAGATAGGAAACAAAGAAGTGGAGAAGAGGAAGAAGGCAAAAAATAATCAAGTGGAGAATTGGAAAGGTCAAGGGAAGAAGAAGGAAGAGGAAGGGAAGAAGAGGAAGGGAAGAGGAGGAAGGGAAGAGTCGGTAGTATCGTTCACATATTCTTCCCTTCCCATCACCAGCAGTCCGGAAAGGTCACCCCCCCCCCCACCCCTCCTCATCCCCCCATCACCCCATCACACCCCAGGGAGGAAATGGTTGTCTTGTGAGGCCACGAAGGGCACTTAAGGAGGAGGAAGAGGGGAGGAGGAGGAAGTAGAGGAGGAGGAGGAGGAGGAGGAGGAGGAGGAAACAAGAAAAGACAATTATTAGGTAACGTCAAATTTCCCCAAAAATCTTCCTGAATCCACTTCGGTACTTTTTTTTTCTCTCCCTTCTCTTCTTTCCTCCCTCAGTCTCTCCCTCTTCATAGACCCACGAGGGAAGGAAGGAAGAAAAGGAGGGAGGAAGAAGAGGGGAAGGAGAGGTGAGAGAAGGCGCTGAAGGAGAGAAGTAATGAAGGAGGGAAGGAGAAGAGAAACAGAGAAGAAAGGATAAAGATGTAAAAATGAAAAGAAAAGAAAAGACGTGGAAAAGAAGGAAGCGAAAGGGGAAAGAACAAGGAACAGAGGAGGAGGAGAAAGGTCAAGGAAAGAAGGAAGAGGAAGGGAAAAGGAAAAGAAGGGGAGGAGGTGAAATATGAGAGGAGAAGAGAAGGGGCAAGGAAGTATGATTAGAAAAGAAGGAAAGACGGAAAGAAAGAAGGAAGAGGAAGGGAAAAGGAGTAGAAGGGAAAAAATGAGGAACAGAGCAAGGAGGCAAAAATGAATAGGAAGAGGAAGAAGGAAAAAAAGGGAAGAATGAGGAAGATGAGGGAGAGGAGAAAGAGCAAGGAGGTAAAGAGGATTGATAAGAAAAGGAAGACGGGGGGAAGAGAAGGAAAGGAAGGGAGAAGAAGAAGGAGGGAAGATTAAAGAACAGAGAAGAGGAGAAAGGGCAAGGAGGTAAAAATGATTGATAAGAAAAGAAAGAAAAACGGGGGAAGAGAAGGAAAGGAAGGGAGAAGAAAAAGGAAGATAGAGAAATAGGTGAAAGTAGAAGTAATGAAGAAGGTGCCATTAACGAACTATATGAGAGAGAGAGAGAGAGAGAGAGAGAGAGAGAGAGAGAGAGAGAGAGAGAGAGAGAGAGAGAGAGAGAGAGAGAGAGAGAGAGAGAGAGAGAGAGAGAGAGAGAGAGAGAGAGAGAGAGAGAGAGAGAGAGAGAGGAACACGAAAAAAGATAAGAAACGGTTAAAAGGCAAAAATGATTAAAAAAAGAAGGAAAGACAGGAAAAGAAGGAAAAGAAAGGGAAAAGGAAAAGGAAGACAGGTAGGTAGACAGATAGGCCTACTCACCTTCCAAACCCAACCCAACCCAACCACTTAGGACAAAATTATACCCAGCGCCTATGGGCTTCAAATTTACTTAAGGGGAAGGGACGTGAAGGGACGGGAGGGAGGAAGGAAAGGAAGGAACGGGAGGAAGAGAGGGAGGGAGGGCCAGGCATGCTGAGTCGTGGAAAATGGAAGGAGGAAGTGATGGAAAAGGCGCCGGGGAGTGATAATTAAGGCGCCAGGTAAAGGTGAGGCTATATAACCTCCTGGGGGTGAGAACGATCTGCTGGGGGGGGGCTGGGGGAGGCGCGTGGCAGGTGTATGCTGGGGAGGCACCTGAGGAAGCCCCTGGCGATGGAAGCACTTAAAAATATGTGCATGAAGAGAATGATGATGATGATGAAGAGGAAACATGGAAAGACAGGCAACAGGAAACATATTAACTCTTTACGAGATTGAATGCTCCTGTGCCGTGGTCTGCATAACAGTTAATTGGTGCCAACAGAGCAGATCAAAACACTTCGGTGCGTGCGTTCAGTTTACTCCTATTGCCACGAAGTAAAGGTCGGTACGATTTTTGAAGGAGTTGATTGTTTCTGGACTCACTACTTCAGCAGGGAGGTTGTTCCAGTGGCGCATGACTCGGTTGGAAAAGAAACGCGTACCCATGTCTGTATTGCATTGGTAGGACAAGGAGGTAAAAATGCTGAAGAGGGAAGAAAAGGGAAAAGGAAAAGGAGGGAAGAATGAGGAAACGAGGAGGAGAGGAGAAAGGGCAAGGAGGTAAAAATGATTAAGCAAAGAAGGAAAGACGAGGGGAAGAAGGAGGAAAAGGGAAAAGGAAAAGGAGGGAAGAATGAGGAAACGAGGAGGAGGGGAGAAAGGGCAAGGAGGTAAAAATGATTAAGAAAAGAAGGAAAGACGGGGAAAAGAAGGAAGAGGAAGGGGAAAGGAATAGGAGGAGAGAGCGTAAGAGGAAAGGAGAGGAGAAAGGGGAAAGAGGGAAAAATGGATAAGAGGAGGAAGAGGAGGAGGAGGAGGAGTACTTATCCAATGAAGACTTGAAGCTATTGATACTCTGTGCGCTAACTACTGACTGACTGAGGAGGAGGAGGAGGAGGAGGAGGAGGACAGGGAAAAGTAGATGGGAGAGTAAAAGAGGAATAGAACAATGATGAATAGGATAAAGATGAAAAGGAGGAGGAAGAGGAAGAAAAAAAAGACAAGCTGAAGGAGATGGGAGAGGGAAGAGGAAAGGGCAACGATGAAGAGAACAAGGATGATGGAGGACAACGAAGAAAGAGAGGAAGAGTGAAAAGGAGGAGAGAGAGAGGGGGGGGGAGGGGGGAGGGGGGGGGAGAGACGGAAAGAGGTGCCGCAAGCTGTGAAAGTGATCGGGCTACTGCGGGAAGGTGAGACGAGGGGCAGGTGAGGGAAGGTGATACGGGGGGGGGGGGGCACGTAACCTGGAAAGATGATGATAAGGAAGTGGGGGGAACCTGTAACGAAGTGATGCGAAGGGAAGGGAGGGTATCAGGTCACCGAGGGAGGGAGGGAGGGAGGGAGGGAAGGGTTGGTAAGACGAGCCGATGGATGGATGTGAATGAAATCTCGTGAACAACCAACATCACGCACGTATTAGAAAAAGAGAGCAAGAAGGCGGGAATAGATACTTACTGGGAGAGAATGGTAAAATGAGAAAGGGAGGACAGACACACAGAGAGAGGCGTTGGGTAAACAATGCAAATCAAATCTCGTGAACAACCAACATCACGCACGTATTAGAAAAAGAGAGCAAGAAGGCGGGAATAGATACTTACTGGGAGAGAATGGTAAAATGAGAAAGGGAGGACAGACACACACAGAGAGAGGCGCTGGGTAAACAATGCAAATCAAATCTCATGAACAACCGCACGTATTAGAAAAGAGAGCAAGAAGGCACGAATAGATTGGTTACTAAGAAAGGTAAGATGAGAAAGACAGACAGACACAAAGACAGAGGCGATGTTTAAATAGTGCAAATCAAGTCTCGTGAACAACCAACACACACACCTATTAGAAAAGAGCAACCAAGAAGCACGAATAGATTTGGTTACTGGGAGGGAAGGATGAGATGGGGAGGACATGACAGACACACAGAAAGAGGCGATGTTTAAATAATGCAAATCAAGTCTCGTGAAGAACAAACACACACACCTATTAGAAAAGAGCAACCAAGAGGCACGAATATATTTGGTTACTGGGAGGGAAGGATGAGATGAGGAGGACATGACAGACACACAAAGAGAGAGGCGATGTTTAAATAATGCAAATCAAGTCTCGTGAACAACAAACACACACACCTATTAGAAAAGAGCAACCAAGAGGCACGAATAGATTTGGTTACTGGGAGGGAAGGATGAGATGGGGAGGACATGACAGACACACAAAGAGAGAGGCGATGTTTAAATAGTGCAAATCAAGTCTCGTGAAGATCCAACACACACACCTATTAGAAAAGAGCAACCAAGAGGCACGAATAGATTTGGTTACTGGGAGGGAAGGATGAGATGGGGAGGACATGACAGACACACAGAAAGAGGCGATGTTTAAATAGTGCAAATCAAGTCTCGTGAACAACAAACACACACACCTATTAGAAAAGAGCAACCAAGAGGCACGAATAGATTTGGTTACTGGGAGGGAAGGATGAGATGGGGAGGACATGACAGACACAGACACAGAGGCGATGGATAGATTTAGCGAATAAAGAAGTCTCGTGAAAAAAAAAGATACGTGATCGAAAAGAAAGAAAGAAAGAAAGCACCACAGATACATTGGTTACAGGAATGACACTATTAAAAAGGGATCTGTCTGAGGAGCACCGCTGAAGAATTACAAAGAAAGCAATAGACTCTCCACACATATTAGCCTCGTAAAGAACCGACGGTCACACGTATGAGAAAAGGAACCGAGCAAGCACCACGGAGAGACTGGTTACAGGAATGACACACAATACGAAAGGTTTGAGGAACACGAACACCGCTCAAGAATTATTATAAGGAAACCGACACAGGTATGATAAAAAACAAAAACAAAAACAGAAAAAGAAAGCAAAAAACAGCACGGTAGATTGGGCATAGAAAGGGCACACTATAGAAAAGCGTCTAGTTGTGAACACCACTTAAGAATTACAAGAAAAACATCACATTTTCCACATAAGTTAAGATCCCATATACCTAACTTATCCAAGCATTAGGGAATATAAATCCATAAAAAGTATATATAAACCCATGGAAACTTCGATCCCACGTTCCTCTCAACTGCCTGCGTCTGTTCTTGGTGGTCTAGTTTGAAAATATGAAATAAAGAAGGGTACAAAAAAAAGTGCTAAATGATCTGAGGCCAGGGAGTATAACTTGATCAAACTCTACGGTCGCGGCAACAACATTTTCCCTGAACCTTCCTCTGCGAATTTTTACGGAGCAGAATAGCGGGCCTTTTTTTATCTTTTTTTTTTTACCTTGAGCTACCTCCTCTACTGTACATAACATAACTAAGATTTTAATATAGGTGCGTTTTCTGATTTCTACTGCTGTTTTAGGGGGTATCAAACGCTCAAATAATCAAACAAGAACTAAAGAATGTAGAATAACAAGCAGAACAAGAACATTAAGAACCTGTAAGTAGCAAGCTCCTCGCCTTCACTGAACAAGCAGCTCATGTACTTCACTCATCACACTCATCACATCAATCACACCTGCTCAGCTTCTTTGTGAACGCCAAACACACAATTGCTGATTCTCGTCTACTCTCAGGATTTACTCGTTTCTTTTTTTCTTTATTTCTTTCCTTTTCTTTTTGCCCTTGAACTGCCTTTGCTGCAAGAAATTATGGTAGGTTTTATAAGACACTTTCCCTTCTCACATCAGTTACTTATAAAGGTCAAAGAGGGGGTCAGTCGGGTTCTAATGAGTGTTTCTTGAGGTTCACGGTACAGAAGAAGGGTCAAACTACCACCAGGGTCATATAACTACTCCTGGAAATGCCCACAACTCCTACGAAAGCCTTGTCAAATGTGTGTTCTTGGGCGGCGAAATGTCTAATAATACGACTCTATGGCTTGGCTGAAAGGTCCTAGACTACCTATCAAGTTTCCCTGTAAGTTAAGCTGCACCATCGTTAAGAGTTCTGTTTTTCTTTTCAGTACAATATTTCTCTATTATATTTCACCCTCATTCAATCACTTGGCTCATTTTAGAATAGTTTGATCTCTTCTCGTGTATGCAAATTCTAAAGGAGTGAAGAGTAAGGTGAAGGTATGTTGAGGGCACACGATAGAGCTGCGCGTGGCCTCTGTGCTATTCTCCGTCATTATAGGAGCATGGCGAGTTTTTTTTATTTATTATGTTGTTGCTTTTTCTTCACAGCACAGGAAGCAACTCAAGGGCAACGAAAAGAAAGTGCAGGAAAAATAACCCCGCTAACTGTTGCTCCACAAAGCGAAAAGTAAAAAGTGTCCAAAAGCTTCCATTGCTGTTAAATATATAAAATGAGAAGTTTTCATTCTTTTCTTCTTTTCTAACAGAACAATAATCGATACGACAGCTCCGGCGAGTATCACGTCACGCCACAAGAGAAGAGTTCGCTGTCATCACGGCGAGAGGGATATTTTTAAGAAACGGCAGCAAATTAAGGGAAAAAGAACACACAAAAAAAAGCCCGGAATTGAAAGGTATCGAAGGCCAGGGTGAGCAAGGAAACATTTAAAGAACCGCTTTCACTGGATGTGGGAGGGAAAGGTGGAGTCGCGTGTGTGTGTGGGTGTGTGTGTGGGTGGGTGGGTGGGTGGGGAGAGGGGTGGTGAGAGGCGACGTTGCATCACAGAGGTCAGGTAACAAAGGCATGTTGGTGTACCTCAATCAGGCGACACAGATCAAGGCAAAACCGGACCGGCCGGAAATACACATGAACAGGAGGAGAGTTGGATACACGCGCCCGGAATTAGACTATCACGTTGCAGGTATTATTATTATTATATTATTATTATATTATTTTATTTAGTTTAGTTTAGTTTAGTTTAGTTTTGTTTTGTTTTTTGTTTTGTTTTTTGTTTTATTTATTTATTTATTTATTTATTATTTTTTTTGTGTGTGTATCCAGTGAAATGGAAAGTTTATCATTGCGTTGCCATATTAATGATGTTTCGGAACTAATATTGTAACCCGTAATAAATTTTAGTTTGGCTCCAATTTTCACTTATTAAACCTCTCAAGCACAAGCCATATATCACGACAGCCACTATAAATACAATCCGCCAGCGTTAGTAATGTTTTGGGGCCAACTTCCCTAGGCTCTCAAGAAATGCTAATAATGTTTTGGGGCCAACTACCATACGCTCTCAAGAAAGGCTAATAATGTTTTGGGTCGAACTTTCATAGGCTCTCAAGAAAGCCTAATAACAAACGCTGCTCGTAAAATAAAAAGTCACGTGAAGCAAACTACGAGTGACGTGGCCTTTGAAACAAGAGGTGCGTGGGAACCCTTCCAGAGGTGCTGCAAGCTTCTCTTCCGGCCGGAACCTGTGGCATACCAACACGGAACCGGAAATAAAAGTAACATTCCAGATTCGTGAACAAATACAAGAATACAAAATACACCACCACCACCCACAACTACACCACCACCACCACCACCAAGAACTATAACAACAAATACCAAAAAAATACAAAAAACACCACCACCACACACAACTACACCACCACCACCACCAATAACAACAAATAAAAGTAACATTCCAGATTCATGAACAAATAGAAGAATACAAAAACCACCACCACCACCACCCACAACAACAACAACTATAACAACAAATAAAAGTAACATTCCAGATTCATGAACAAATACAAGAATACAAAAAAATACCACCACCATCCACAACAACAACAACAGCAGCAGCAACAACTATAACAACAAATTCGAAGTTGAAGTCTGACGTGAAAAGCCTCCGTGAGCATTCTGAGCAAGCCACATAAAACTCTTCCTTAATTGGCTCTCGAACAATTATAACAACAAATTCGAGGTTGAAGTCTGATGTGAGAAACCTCCGCGAGTATTGAGCAAACCACATTAAACTTTTCTTTGACCGACTCTCGAAATCTCTCACTTCCTGCACATATCTTTCTATCACAGTCAACACATTTATATTAATTAACTTAGCTTTCTTTTTTTACAGAGCAGAAGAAGGGCTGAAAATTTTTGCCTGCGGGTATTGGTGTGGTGCTAATATTTGCATCCTCGACCTGTAAGACTAAACTAGATGGGTATGATCATATAACACGAGAAGGAGACTTAGATTGGTATTGTCAGACGCTTCCATCCCTCACTTCAACTATTTTCAAAGGCCAAAACGGAGGTCAGTTGGGTTCTCATGAGTGCTTTCTTTGGTTCGTGGTACAGAAGAAGGGTCAAACTACCATCAGGGTCATTAAACTACCCCTGGAAATGCCCACAACTCCCACGAAAGTCAAATATGTGTACTTGGGTGACTAAATGCTTAATAAAACGGCCCTAATTAATTTCATGGAATGTAGAAACTATTATTGATTTTTTGGGGTCACTGTGGCATAACTCTGAAAACCTTGGCTTCAGTGAGATCACCAAAGGCCACGGGAGTAAAATTAACCACTATTCCTGTACAGAACACACACACACACACACACACACACACACACACACACACACACACACACACAGACGCTTGCAAGACTCAACAGATATTACGACATACTGTAACAGAAACCCAGAAACATACAATGACACGAAGGCCTTAGGCAAATTATATCATCGCGGTGACCTCATTGACACATCGAATATTTCTGTTAATTATTACAAACGTCTCTACCCTTTCAAAACTGTCTATCTATCTTTATATCTATTGTTCTGCAAGTATTGTGTAGTAACTTTGTGTGGTAATTTTGTAGTGACTGTCTTGCTAGTGGAGGGGTTTCATTCCAAGGGGTTATCTTCCATTGGGTTTCATTCCAAGGGGTTCTCTTCCATTGGGTTTCATTCCAAGGGGTTCTGTTCCATTGGGTTTCATTCCAAGGGGTTCTGTTCCGAGGGCTTGTGTACTGGACTTGCTGCGAGTGTTTGAGGCGACACAGTCTGGGGCGGGGAACAGTTCATCACCTCGGGACACAATCACACGGAGAGGCGGCCCGAGAATCCACTATTACGTATTACAATGTCCCCCTGCACACACACATCCTTGTCACGAAATCCTTCCCAGGGACATCCATCGCAACCACTATCTGGGACGGACCTTGAACCTGCTTCCTTCCTATTCTGTTGTCTCGTCTCCAGGACTGTACCTTTGACATTTTTATTATAGAGCTGTTTTTTTGGGGGGGGCGGTGTCATAATTGCTTTCTTTCATCTTACTAGTTTCCCTAAACCAGAAAAATAAATAAATAAATAAATAAATACAGCAGCTATAGCACATGCCCCCCAACTTTGCCTTTACTTTATCTCTATGTGAGCGAAGCAAAAATAATATAGAGGTTCTTCTTGACTGAGTGGACGTTATGGCGCAGACCAGAGGCTGAGCAAAGACTCCCCTGTGTGAACCGCTCCGAGCAACACTTGGGGGGCCTTCACCTGCGGGAGGGCGGGAAAGGGGGGTGGCGGATGTATGAATGGGGGGCTTTGAGGGGGCGGCAAGGTGGGCGGTAAGGTGAAAAGTGGGCGTGTGAGTTAAGCTTCCTCCTCCTCCTCCTCTCTCTAGATTCCATAAGACCACCCCTACATACACCTCCTCCTCCTCCTCCTCCTTCTTTGTCCCTTCCTCTAGTCGCTAATGTTCGTCTCTGTTTCCCATCCATCGATCATCACTATCCTCTCACGAACACACACACACACACACATTCCCCTCCCCCTCCCCCCACACACATACATACTCCATCCCCTGCCCCCTCCCACACACACACACAGACACATTTTTTCCCAGCCCAGCCCAGCAGTCCTCGGCCTCCTCCTCCTCCTCCTGACCCCTCTCACCCCTATTTTGTGAGTGGGCAGCTATTTTTACGGGTGGGCGAGAGGGAGGGAGCGAGAGGGAGGAAATACCGGCATAATGAGAGCAGCGGTCTGGGGGTAATTTAGAGGAATGAATGACGCCCGCACTCTGCCTCCGTGTGTGTGTGTGTGTGTGTGTGTGTGTGTGTGTGTGTGTGTGTGTGTGTGTGTGTGTGTGTGTGTGTGTGTGTGTGTGTGTGTGTGTGTGTGTGTGTGTGTGTGTGTGTGTGTGTGTGTGTGTGTGTGTGTGTGTGTGTGTGTGTGTGTGTTTGGCTGGAGAGGGTTCAGGACAGGTAAGGTATTTTGCGGTCTACCTGTTCGCTGGCTGGTTGGTACGCGTATTGCTCCAGTGGTCTAATGTTCGTGTCCTTCACCTTTACACGAGGCTTTTATTGAATGCGTCTTGGGGTTAAACACACATGGATTTTTAACTGAATGTCCTTGTTTGCTTCTGGTATTTTTCTCTCCTCCTCCTCCTCCACCTCCTCCTCCTCCTCCCAAGGATAATATCGGGGAGGAAATGAGGCAACAGGGCAATCAGGTGACAAATGCAAGGAAGGAACGTAAGTGGGGATGTAAAGGGAGGGAGGGAGGGAGGGAGAGGAAAGGAGGGAGGGAGGGAGGGAGGGGGGAGAGAGGGAGGGTGGTGGGAAGGGATGAGGATGAGGATGAGAAGGAGGAGGAAGAAGTTTGAAATAGAGGTGGGAAAATATGATACAGAGGAAAAATAAGAAGAAAAAAAAGTAATAGACAATTAAATGAATGAATAAATATAAGTAAATAAGCGACTGAGGTTACTACTACTACTATTACTACAACTACTACTACTACTACTTCTACTATTACTTCTACTGCTATGCCCTGTGAGGAGTCAAACAAGAGCCAAGTGACCGTTTTGACAGGAGGACAAAAACAGTGGAAAGGAGACCCATTCCAAACACTTACCTCATCTCTCTCTCTCTCTCTCTCTCTCTCTCTCTCTCTCTCTCCTTTTTCTCATTTCTCCTTTTCGTTTAGATTGTTTTTCTCATTTTTTCTCTCCATCTTTTCATTTTCTTAATTTTCTTTCCTTTTAGATTGTTTTTATTCTCTCTCTCTCTCTCTCTCTCTCTCTCTCTCTCTCTCGATATGAACAGGTAAAAAATAATATATCTGAGGGAAAAATGATGAAGCAATAATTTCCCAGAATACAAAAAGACGTACATTTATATAATATCTCTGGGAACAAGTAAAAAGGTAATATATTGAAAGGAAACAGATAAAGCAATAATTTCCCAGAATACAAAAAGACCTACATTTATATAATATCTCTGGGAACAAGTAAAAAGGTAATATATTTAAAGGAATGATTGTATAAGCCATGAAAGGCATATATATTTGATAACCTTTCTCTTTTCAATAGTTCATCCCTTCCCATCCCACCTGTTCACTCTCACATCATTACATCTCTCCCGTGACCCCCTACATTCTTCCTCGACTCAGCCCCCAATTATTAGCTATCATTCACCATTCTCTCTGGAGGGCGAGGAAGAAGGAGGATGCGGTGGGGGTGGTGGTCACTGAGCTTTCTTGTGAGACTAATCGAACATTTAGAACATCCTGCCTCGTATCTTGGCATGCCGGAGCGGTGCGAGGTCGGTATGTTAGCCAGGAGGTCAGTCAACGCAATAAGAGAAGTTTTGCGTTTCGAAGCACATATTTAACCCAGTAGCAGCGACGGGCCAAATTTGTGGCTTTACCGAGTACCAGCGACGGGCCATTTTTTTTTTTTTGTCATGATAAAGACCCCCAAAAATAGATGATGCATAAACTGATCACTAATGCGTTGATATATAGTATGAAATGGTTTGTGTGAGTGATTATTTTTTCTTATTAATTCGCTTAGAGGGGCCTTTAAGAAACATGATCCCCGCAGCTACCGGGTTAAGAGAGATCTATTAATACCCAGGTTTTATTAGGCTTAGATTTGTATTGCCAGACGCTTCCACCCATGGAGGTATTAAGACCTCGGTTTTTCTCGACCTGCGTCATCATAGCCCAACCCATAAACAGACCTGACTCTCCCTATTAACTATGTGACCTCACCCCAACCCCACCTCTTACACAGGGGACAAACATGTATTCCAACGTAGCGAAATACTTCCATGACGTGTTTCATCACTACCCAACAGTCACTGCCTCGCCCTACAAAAATATGGTCGACTGACAGTTCGCTGGCATTAGCCCGAGCGCCTCAAGGTCTCTCCACCCTTTATACCTCCATGCTTCCACCCCTCCACATCAACTATTTTCAAAGGCCAAGAAGGAGATCAGTCGGGTCCTCAAGAGTTTTGTTTTAGGTTCATGGTACAGCAGAAGGGTCAAACTGCCACCAGGGTCAAGAATAGATAAACGGAGAGGAGGAGGAAGCAAGGGAAAGAAAGGAAGGAATAGGAGAAAAAGAATTAGAGAAAGAAGGAATAATAAAAAGAAGAATAGAAGGGTCAAACTGCCACCAGGGTCAAGAATAGATAAACGGAGAGGAGGAGGAAGCAAGGGAAAGAAAGGAAGGAATAGGAGAAATTAGAATTAGAGAAAGAAGGAATGGAGTGAACAGGGAATGATAAAAAGAAGAATAGAAGGGTCAAACTGCCACCAGGGTCAAGAATAGATACAAAGAGAGGAGGAGGAAGCAAGGGAAAGAAAGGAAGGAATAGGAGAAAAAGGAATTAGAAAAAGAAGGAATGGAGAGAACAGGGAATAATAAAAAGAAGAATAGAAGGGTCAAACTGCCACCAGGGTCAAGAATAGAAGCATGGGAAAGAAAGGAAGGAATTAGAGAAAGGAGGAATGGAGAGAACAGGAAATAATAAAAAGGAGAATAGAAAAGTACCAATAGCAATACCCAGATATCCTACGAATGCCTTGTCAAATATGTGTGCTTGGGAGTCGAAATGTTTGAGAATATGGCGTTTCGAGGGACATCATAATTATACAAGAAAGATGTTATTAGGCTTATCTCCCACGTCTCCATCATCTCGCCCACTCTCAAGTGCTCTCAGGTGCGTAAGGTTCCCAGCGTACGGCCTTGCCCCTGGCCTCCCCGCCCCGCGATGAGCCCAGGGCATGGGTAGCAACGTTGCCAGATTGTCGTACTCAGCCTCCTATGTTTCCCGATTTCCGACCCAAAAACTGCCTTCTCGACCCCCCAATAACTGCCTTCATATATAGTTATCGTTAAAATGGTTAATTATTGGTGTTTTTCGGTGTTAACTATGGCTCAGAAACAGGTAAATACGAAGCTCTGAGTACGATAATCTGGCAACGGTGATGGGTAGTGAGAACCTCGAGACCCGTATTTTAAGACACCATCGCTTCTCACATCAACGATTTCTAAAGGTCAAAGAGGGGATCAATCTGTTTTTCATGAGTGTTTTTTAAGGTTCATGGCACAGCAGAAGGGTCAAACTACCACCAGGGTCATAAAACTACCCCTGGAAAGGCCTACAGCTCCTACGAAAGCCATGTCAAATACGTGAACTTGGGCGACGAAATGTTTTAAAATACGACCCTCTGAGACCCGCCAGCGTAAGAATCCCCGCCGGCGACCTGAATCACCGACTCTTCTCATCAAATTATCGCCAGTGCGCGTTGCAGCCTCGGGCACTGACTAAATACACCAGCATTTCCTCTGTCATCATAGCACTGCCCGCCCCCAGCCTCTCCCTTGGGCACTTTCCCGCGCATCCGACATATTTTCCCTCGCCCCGCACATCAGCGTTGCCAAATTATCGTATTAACCACATATCGTATCTATCATTTTTATGCCTCAAACTCTCGTACCTACACAAGTAACGTGAGAAAATCAAAGTTAGTGCTAAAACTAGTGAGTATTGATGTTTTTCGTTATTTGTTGTTATAGTTATCGGTCAGCAAGTACGAAAATTAAATGCGATGAGTACGATAGTTTGGCAACGCTGCCGCACATACGCATGCACACACACCGCCATCTCTGACCCTCCGGCGCGGCTTGATCGACGGGGTGACACCATCGGGAAGTGTCCTCGGCCAGCCTTGCACGGAGGTCCGGCGCGGCATGGAGGGGAGGCCTCGCGCCGTAATTGGTGTGTGCGGAGTAATGAGTAATAATAGGAAGTGGGGAGGCGCATCCTGTCCGCGGCGTCGTGGGTGGTGTGTGTGTGTGTGTGTGTGTGTGTGTGTGTGTGTGATCATTTTATATATGGAGCAAAGAGAGTCTGTGAAATACGTTGGTAGGAATGGATATTTTTTCTACAGAATATCAAATTGCTTGTTTAACATCAACACACACACACACACACACACACACACACACACACACACACACACACACACACACACACACACACAGGAATGCAAACATGCACGCACGCGCGCACACAACTGTTAAATCAAACTGCGTTCAAATTGTCCACTAGACAGCAAAATCATAACAGTGAGAAAAAAAATCCTCAGTTAAACCACAAGACCCAAAGGTATATAAGTGAATATAAACCTTACAAGATCTCGCAATAAATAAAACTCTGGGCCAGTGCAAGCCAGGGAGGGGAGGGGAGGGGAGGGGGGATGGGGGTGCGATAACAGCAGGTCAACATTTGGCCACAGACGCGGCCCAGTGGTACAGCGCAGGACTGTCATGAGTGAGGTAAAGAAAGCGTCGCCTGACAGTAAGCACGACGACTGCTTTATGAGGGCAGCGTGACCCCGGCAGCCCGACACCCGATCACTGGCGGGGCAGTGTACTGGCAGCCACTGGGGGAGGGAGGAAGGGGGGGAGGGGGCAGGGAGAGAGCAACAGGTGAGGGAGGTCTGGGGCCAGCGGGGCGGGGCGGGGCGGCCTGTTTTTGTGGCCATCGTTCCCCGCCTCCTGGAAGACACCTTTGTTCTTGTTCGTCGGAAACTGTTTCTTAGCCTTGAAAATCATCATGGCGCTAAGTGGTCGCGGAGCCCTGCACGGCGGCGGCGCGGGGACGGCAGAAATAGGAAACTCTGTGTATGTATTGGTGTGTGTGTGTGTGTGTGTGTGTGTGTGTGTGTATTTTTTTTTTTTAAACACACACACCCACACACACACACACACACACACACACACACACACACACACACACACACACACTATACATGAATTTATACATACATTCATACATAAATATAATAATAATGAATAGAAGATGAATCCAGATCCGCCAATCCCTCCACCACACACACATTTCGCATCACTCCGCCTCAGAGTGCAGGCCAGTTAATAGACCAAAAATCCTTGCAAGTATCCCACGGAGTCGCATATATATAGTAATATAGTAGGAATAGTAGATACAGCTACAGAAACAAAAACACCACCATAAACGACTAATGCTATACTGCTACAACAACTACTGTTACTACTACCACTACTACCACTACTACTACTACTACTACTACTACTGCTATAACTACAAGTATTAGTTCTACGGTGGCAGCAGGAGAAGCAATAGTAGCAGCAGCAGCAGCAACAGCAGCAGCAGCAGCAGCAGCAGAAAAGAAAAAGAAAAAGAAGCATCAAATGATCATCATGTTCATCATCATCATCATCACAGCAGCAGCAGCAGCAGAAAAGAAAAAGAAGAAGAAGCATCAAATGATCATCATGTTCATCATCATCATCATCACAGCAGCAGCAGAAGCAGAAAAGAAAAAGAAAAAGAAGAAGAAGCATCAAATGATCATCATGTTCATCATCATCATCATCACAGCAGCAGAAGCAGAAAAGAAAAAGAAAAAGAAAAAGAAGAAGAAGCATCAAATGATCATCATGTTCATCATCATCATCACAGCAGCAGCAGAAGCAGAAAAGAAAAAGAAAAAGAAAAAGAAGAAGAAGCATCAAATGATCATCATGTTCATCATCATCATCACAGCAGCAGCAGAAGCAGAAAAGAAAAAGAAAAAGAAAAAGAAGAAGAAGCATCAAATGATCATCATGTTCATCATCAACATCGCAGCAGCAGCAGCAGCAGCAGCAGCAGGTCGCCCCGGGCATAGCGGGCGGGCCTGTGCGGGCCGGTGTGTCGGGGCACCGCCGGCCCTCGTCACAACTCGGACGGGTGTCGTGTTTCATTGGCCCAATTAATGAACAATGTCGCGGAGCCTCCCGCCCGCCGCGGCCGCCCTGCCCCATGCCTGCCTCCGGGCTCGTGGCGGGGCTCCTTGGCGTGAACCAAACCAAACACTTTGGTTCATCAAGTATCATGAAGTTAATGATAATATTCGTAAATGATACGTGCAGATGAACGCAAAGCGACTAAATCAACGATTATCTCTTAAACGAAGGAACTTGCGCGTTAACCAGTTCAGCAAAGGTTCATGCGACAACAGGTACGTTTTTGTTTTTTCCTCGGCGTGGCTGTGGGAACCATTGTTACGAGGCCGAGATAAACCACGCCCGCCCGCCGGGGAGGCCCGAGGCGGCGCGGGAGGGGCAGGTGGCGTGGGGGCATCGTGCACACAATAATTATGCCTCCAAATGAAAGAGAAGAGCGCAGCGCACGAAGCGGGCAGGGACAGCGGCGGCGGCGGGGACGGAGCAGCGGCGGGCACAGGGCAGGGGCAGCGGGAGTTGTGAATCGGCTGCCCGCACAACGAAGCGGCCGCCAGGAATGAATGAATGAACACGAAGAAGAGAAAAAAAAAGTCAGGCAACGAAGCGATGAATTCTCGAGATTAGACAAAAACCTCCTCATGCCCGCAGCTCCCCGACACACTAACACTCCCCACCTCCCCGCTGCCACGCTTCCCTCACGCTTCACTCCGGGCACCATGCAGTGAAGTGTGGCGGGGCAGGGGCAGAGGCTCCTACAGAAAGCTGGCGGGGCAGGAAGAGGAGCTTGACAGGAGGAGGGAGGAAGGTGACGCGGCGGGGAGGTGGGCAGCAGAAGGAGGGGGGAGGGAGAGGAAGGGGGGCATGCACAGTAACAGCACTAGGGGGAGGGGGGAGGGGGAGGCGAGAGGAGGGGAGGGGGGGGGGAATGTGGCGCCGCGTAATGGGAGGGAGGAATGTCCAGACAAAGATAATACTGCAAAAACCTGGCCACGAGAGGAAGCGAGGTGCCCACTCCTGTCCAGGGGGCGGGGGGGCTGTGGGGGAGGGTGGTGGTGGTGGTGGTGGCGGCGGGTATTATTTGAGGGGGTGAGTCGGGAAAGGGATGATGGAAGTAATGGCTGCGACTACTACTACTACTATTACTACTACTGCT
>NC_066549.1:7843494-7850994 GCF_024679095.1 Eriocheir sinensis | reverse complement strand
TAAGAGAGGGGCAGGACAGGTAAAACGGGCAGGTGCACCCTCCTCGCGGGGCTCGTCTACAAAGGGCACAGAGGGGCGCCTTTATGGAGTGGGCAGGTAAGGCTTGGAGTGGCGGATGCGGCTGTACTGTGGACGGCGTAGCTCAGTTGACCCTTAAAACCCTCTGTTCTAAGGCGTGTTTTAGGGTTACCAGGTGAGGGGAGGGGACCAGGGTGGGGGAGGGGGAGGGACAAGGTGTTGGTGACCCTTGGCATGGGCTGTGGGCAAGGGTATCATAAGGGTAAGGGTTCTTCACAAAGGAGGCGCAGGACGGAGGCTGGACAAGGGGAACAGTCACTACGCCGGGGCCTCCGACGGGCGCCTCTGCCGTCCCGCGCCCCGGCCCGACCGTAAGAAAGCCAGGAATGTGTGATATTGAGTCGTGGCGCAGGTGTGATTAAGAGCGGGCGGGTCTTCCAGGTGTGGCTTGGTTCTCACGGTGATGTGGCTCGCGGGTGTGGCGGGGATGTAGCCACGGGGACCAAGAACCTGCAGAGGGTGTGACCAGGGCAAACAGGGCAAGGACGAATGCAGGGAGACGTGGGAAGGGAGTATGGGTGATGTGGCTACGGCGGGATGTGACCCAGGGCGGAGGTGTGGCCAAATGCACTGCCCGAGGTGAGGCCAGAGGGATGACCTAAAATGTGGCCCGCAGTGTGGCCTGTAGCAAGGTGACCTCAGGAGTGGCCGGCGGGGCGGGGGTGGGGCGTGGGTATGTGTGGCCGGCGGGCAGGCTGCGGGGCGTGGAGGGGAGCGCGGGGGTGGGTGGGGGGGTGGGGGGGGGAGCAGCAAGGAGGGCACCACCAGCACAAGGAATTACAATGCATCAGTGATAGTGATCTCCCCTGCAAGTAACAAGCAGTAGTAGTAGTAGTAGTAGTAGTCGTAGTAGTAGTAGTAGTAGTCGTAGTAGTAACACCGTTTTTTTTATAGCTAAGGAGACAGTTCAAGAGCGTAAAGAAAAATATAAAAAAAGCCCGCTACTTACTGTTACTACTACTGAAAAATAATAGTAATAGCGATGATTCTCTACCCCCATAAAACTAACACCTGATTTGCCAGATTATCGTACTCACAGCAGCGTATTTACAGGTTTCTGGCCCATAACTGTTGAAAGAAACACCAATAATTAACCATTTAATACGATAACCATATATGAAGGAAGTTATTTGGGTGATGAAAGCAGTTTTTGGGTCGGAAATCAGCAAACATAAGAGGTAGAGTACGACAATCTGGCAACGTTGACTGTAGTAGTAGTAGTAGTAATAGTAATAGTAGTAGTAGTAGTAGTAGTAGTTTATTTTTATTGTTGAGATCCAAGAAAAGGCATCGAAGAAAAACAGAAACAAATGATATAGACAAACAAATGATATCGACAAACAAATGATATAGACAAACAAATGATATAAACAAACAAATGATATAGACAAACAAATGATATAAACAAACAAATGATATAGACAAACAAATGATATAGACAAACAAATGATATAGACAAACAAATGATATAAACAAACAAATGATATAGACAAACAAATGATATAGACAAACAAATGATATAGACAAACAAATGATATCGACAAACAAATGATATAGACAAACAAATGATATAAACAAACAAATGATATAGACAAACAAATGATATAGACAAACAAATGATATAGACAAACAAATGATATAAACAAACAAATGATATAGACAAACAAATGATATCGACAAACAAATGATATAGACAAACAAATGATATAGACAAACAAATGATATAGACAAACAAATGATATAAACAAACAAATGATATAAACAAACAAATGATATAGACCCAAACAGATTACCTTCGATGAGCAGACATGGATATGAAAGGAGTCAGAAAAGTAAGGAGTAAAAAGTAAAGAGTAAAAAGTATGGCAAAGTAAGAAGAACAAAGTAGTAGTAGTAGTAGTAGTAGCCAATACCAATACTTACTTCCACCACCAGCAGAAACAATAACACGTATAATAAAAAAAAATAAAGCAAGAAACAATAGCGGTTAAAACACATATGAATCTACATTATCTAGGAAGGCAAGGCGTCCATTGAGCCCTGAAGTGAACGGCAGCAGTGAACGAAGGTGACGCTAATGAGGTTCTTTAATGCTAGAACAGGATGGCTTACAAGGGGTTTATTACTACTTAGATACGTCCAGATTCCGAGATAGAGGAAAGAAGCGGCTGAGAAAAAAAGGGTTGAGTAGACTAGATCAGAGAGTCAGATGGTGAAGTGTAAATAAAACTGATAAGGATTTCGAGAAGGTTGTTGTATGAATCTGTTGATGGTGATTAGGTTTCAGTATTACTCCTGGCTTTTCAAACGTAGAATTAGTCTCTCTTAATTATAATGTGGCTGGTTTGTCTTTGTAAATAAAACTGATAAGGATTTCGAGAAGGTTGTTGTATGAATCTATTAATAGCGATTGGGTCTTAGTATTACTCCTGGCTTTTCAAACGTAGAATTAGTCTCTCTTAATTATAATGTGGCTGTTTTTGTTTTTGTTTTCATCCGGTTATCAAGGCGCGGTTAGTTGGTTTAGTTGATGAATTTATATAATTTCTTACGACTGAGTTTGTAATATGTCGACTTAACTGAAAATCTAACAGTTCTAACTAACTCCGTCCCAAATATGGAGATAAAAAGTCAAACTAGCCGAGTAACTTAATAAATACTAAGGAGACGTTTAAAAAAAAAAAATCGCTATTACTATTATTTTTTAGTAGTAGTAATAATAGTAGCAGTAGTAGTAGTAGAAGTATTAGTAGTGGTAGTAGTATTAGTAGTGGTAGTAGTAGTAGTGGTAGTAGTAGTGGTAGTAGTAGTAGTAGTAGTAGTAGTAGTAGTAGCAGTAGTATAATGTACTGACAACACCGGCAGCAACAGCAAAAACAAAAACAAAAACAAGAACAACAACAGGAGTGGCAGGAGCAGGAAGCCGTTTATAATAAATGCATTTTCATGGCAAGAGAAAAAAAGGAAAATGCTGAAGGCGTAGAGTTAGGCGCTGACTGCCACACACTAGGGCAGCAACAACAACAACAACAACAACATACATCAATAAATACATATAGTAATAATAGCAACGACTATAACAAAACTCCTCATTCTCCTCTTCCATCTACTACTACTACTGCCACTACTACTACTACTATTACTACAACTATTACTACTACTACTATTACTACTACAATGTACAAACTACAACTACTACTACTTCTACTTCTACTACTACTACTACTACTACTACTACTACTACTACTACTACTACTACTATTACTACTACTACTTTTTTTTTTCCCAGTACATAAATGATACCTCCACCCATGTTTATTTTCCCGACACATAATCATGGAGGGCTCCATAGCTTGGAGGTCATTAGCCCCAAATCTGTTCGCTAATGACTGTGGCATCCAACCATATCACTAATACTACCTGACACTAAATCACCTATCATCTATTACGTCTACTACTACTACTACTACTACTACAAATACTACCATTACCGATGCTGCCGCTGTTTCTATTTCTATTTATTTTTTATTTCTATTGTTTCTATTGTCAGAGAAACGCAATAGCGACAATAGTAGTAGTAGTAGTAGTAGTAGTGGTACCAATAATAGCAGTAGTGGTAGAAGTTGTGGTAGTAGTAGTAATTGCAAAAAATAATAATCAGCAGACACATACATACACAGTCATGATGATGATGATAATAATAATAATAATAATAATAATAAATAAATAAATGATAAGCACATAAATAAACAGGCCCCCCCCCCCCCCCCTTTTAACGCCCCCCTCGAGGTGTGCAACGGTGGATGACATGAAGTCGGGGGGGGAGAGAGAGAGAGAGAGAGAGAGAGAGAGAGAGAGAGAGAGAGAGTGCCTTTCCTGATTTCTCTCCTCATGGTTTTATTTTCCTCTTTTACTTCTCTCCCTCTCTCTCTTTTTCTCTTTCCCTTTCCCTTCTCTCTTCCTTTCTCTTTTCCTCCCTCTCATCTCATCCTCTCATCCTCTTTATTCCTTTCTCCTCTCATGACTTTTCTCTCCCTCCCTTTCCCTTCTCCTATCTTTATCTTCCTTTCTCCCATTATCTTTTCTTTTTCCTACTCTTTCCTCCCTAATAAAAAGTCACTCACTTGTGGTATCGGACCGCTTGCTAATGATAATGGTAACCACACGAACGATGAAAATGAAATGGCTACAATCCTAAATAACTTTTTTGCATCCGTATTTACCGACGAAGATTGTTTATCATCTCAACCGCCGGAGGTTAGAAGAACCGAAAAGATGTTAAGTGGCGTGCTCATCGTAGAAAGTGACATTTTACGCACAATTGAAAAGATTAAAGTAAGCAAAGCTCCTGGTCCAGACAAAATTACTCCTAGGGTCTTAAAAGAAATCAAACATCAAATTTGTAAACCGCTCTCCATCATATTCAATAAATCTTTAACAGCTGGAAAAGTTCCGTCGGATTGGAAACTTGCAAATGTCACACCAATTTTCAAAAAGGGGGACAAGTCTCATCCAGGAAACTATCGACCAATTAGCCTGACATCGATTGTTTGTAAGTTAATGGAGACTATCATTCGCGACAATATGGTGAAATTCTTCGAAGAAAATAATATAATAAACAATTCGCAACATGGCTTCCGTAGTAAACGTTCGTGTTTAACTAACTTACTTGATTTTTTTCATTATATTTTTGAGGTGTTCGATGAAAGCAGATCAGTAGATATCATATATCTGGATTTTCAAAAGGCATTTGATAAGGTCCCCCACCAACGATTGCTCAGCAAACTATTGGCGCACGGTATCTCGGGTAACATTCACAATTGGCTTGTGGACTGGCTCTCTGAGCGGAAACAGAGTAGTTCTAAACGGTGTTACATCTAACTGGCTCGATGTCAGAAGCGGCGTACCTCAAGGATCAGTGCTTGGCCCCATGCTCTTCTTAATTTATGTTAATGATATCGATGATGGGCTCACTTGCAAAGTATCAAAATTTGCTGATGACACAAAAATTGCTAATAAAGTAACTGCGACACTCGACGAAGAAGCCTTACAATCAGATCTAGATCGACTTGCACGTTGGGCCAATCAATGGCAAATGAAATTTAACGTTGACAAATGTAAAGTGTTGCACATCGGAAAAAATAACAATCGCGTTCGGTACGTAATGAATGGCCAACAACTTTCTGCAGTAAGTAAAGAAAAGGATCTTGGAATCACTATATTAAGCGATTTAAAGCCCGGTCAGCATTGTTCAGAGGTAGTTAAAACTGAAAACAAATTGGTTGGCTTAATCGGACGAGGCTTTAATAATAAATCGGAAAAAGTAATATTAAAACTGTATAATTCGTTGGTTCGACCCCGTCTAGAGTACTGTGTACAGTTTTGGTCTCCCTATTACAGAAAAGACATAGAAAAGTTGGAACGGGTTCAACGAAGAGTAACAAAGATGATTCCTAGGTTGAGAAATTTATCATATGAACAAAGGCTTAAAGAAGTAAATTTATTCAGCCTATCAAAACGAAGAATGCGAGGCGATCTAATAGAAGTGTTTAAAATGTTTAAAGGATTCAGTGATATTAATGCGGAAGATTACAATTGATCGATGAAATAGAAATAAGAAGAAATCACAATTTCAAGATAAGTGGTAAAAGATTCTCGTCGCACGAAGCTAAACACTTCTTCTTCAATCGAGTTGTTAATGTTTGGAACTCTCTACCTTGTGATGTCGTTGATAGTACAACAGTTACGGCCTTCAAGAATAGATTAGACAAGTGTTTTGAATCTAACCAGCAACTAAGATATTACTCATTGTCGTAATAACGTTAAGTTCTTTCGAATACTGGTGTCCTTGTCCGTTTTTATCGCCCGGTTAGTGGTAGCAGTAATGGTAGTTCTTTCTTCTTTCCTACATAATTTCCATGCAGTTTTTCCATGCTGCATGGTTCTTTTTCCTTTCTTGCCAGCTCTGGCTGGAGGGATGGGGGGGTGGGGAGGAGCCTTCGCCTTTGCTGTCCTTCATCTTCCACCTTTGATTAGATAGTTAGTGTAGCTTGTCACAAACAGCCTCGTAAGGACCAGCAGGTCTGCTGTTATTTGTTCTTCCTTTGTGTTCCTTATTTAGTTTTCCCATTATCTCCCTTCTCTCTCCCTTTCCCTTGATTCCTCCCTCTCTTCCTTTCTCCTGTTAACTGTACTATCCTCTTCTTCCTTCTTCGTCTTCTTTCTTCCCTCCCTTATTCTTTCTTTATCCTTCATTTTTTCTTTATTTTTTCTCCCACTGTCTTCTCTACTGTCTTCTCCCTTCCCTTAATCTTCCATTCTCCTTCATCTCTTTCTTTATTTTTTCTCCTACTGTCTTCTTCCTTCTTCTTCTTTCTCCCCTCTCTTAATCTTCCATTCTCCTTCATCTCTTTCTTTATTTTTTTCCCCTACTGTCTCCTTTTTTTCCTCCAATTATTTTCTTTCTCTCCTCCTTCCATTCATTCCTTTCTTTTCCTATTACTCTTCTACTGTCTTCTTCCTTCTTCTTCTTTCTCCCCTCTCTTAATCTTCCATTCTCCTTCATCTCTTTCTTTATTTTTTCTCCTACTGTCTTCTTCCTTCTTCTTCTTTCTTCCCTCTCTTAATCTTCCATTCTCCTTCATCTCTTTCTTTATTTTTTCTCCTACTGTCTCCTCCTCCTCCTCCTCCTCCTCTTCTTCTTCTTCTTCCTCTTCTTCTTGACCATCTTTTGTTCCCAATTTATCTCCCTCTTTTTCTTCATCCAATTTCTTTTTTTCTCTCTCTCTCTTTTCTTCCTTTTTTTTTTCTCTCTCTCTCTCTCTCTCTCTCTCTCTCTCTCTCTCTCTCTCTCTCTCTCTCTCTCTCTCTCTCTCTCTCTCTCTCTCTCTCTCTGTTTATTTACAAGCATGCAGCAGCACATAACTACCCCCCCCTCCCCCCTTGCCTACCTCCCCCTCCTCCCCTCCCTCCCCCACCCATTCCCCTCCCCACTTGGTATTGATAGCCAGAAGGGGGGAAGAGGAGGAGGAGGAGGAGGAGGAGGAGGAGGAGGAGGAGGGGGGGGTTGAAATTTCACACTGGAGGGGTTTATTCAAGGGGTTGAGTTCTGATAGGAGGAAGAGGAGGAGGAGGAGGAGGAAAAGGAGGAGGACGAGGAAGAGGAGGAGGAGGAGGTGTATTTTATGACTGTTTGAGATGTGGAAAGAGGAAAAAAAGGAAGGAGGCGAATGATGAAGATGACGAAGAGATAGAGAGATAAAAATACAGAGAAGAGCAGAGAGAAGGAAAAAGAGAGAAAACACGAAATAAAAAAAATAAATAAAGATAAACAAAACTACAGAAGGAAAGGAAAGGAAACGAAAAGAAGATAGAGAGAATGAAAGAGGAAAAGAAAAGGAGAGATAGAAAGATAAAGAACGA
>NC_066549.1:7825994-7838494 GCF_024679095.1 Eriocheir sinensis | reverse complement strand
CTCCTCGTCGTCTTTCTCTTCTTCCTTCTCCCTGTTACATCTTCCTCCTCCTCCTCCTACTCTTCTTCTGTTTCTTCTTCCTCCTCCTCCTCACTCCTCCTTTCCCTCCTACTAATATTTCCTCCTCCTTCCTCCTCCTATTGCTCATCATTCCTCCTCCTCCTCCTCCTCCTCCTTCTTACGTGTCTATCTCTCCTTCCCCTCCTAATTTTTCCTCCTTCTACTCATTGCTATTCCTCCTCCTCTTCCTCCAGCTCCTCCACGTCGCCTTTCTCCTCTTCCTCCTCTTACTTCTTCCCCTCCCACTAATTTTTCCTCCTTCTTCCTCCTCTTACTCACCATTATTCCTCCTCCTCCTCCTCCACCTGTCCCGCACGGTCACTGTTCCTCGTGCATTCCTTCGCTAATTCATTTTCGCTGCTCCTACGCTTCACTTCTCTCTCTCTCTCTCTCTCTCTCTCTCTCTCTCTCTCTCTCTCTCTCTCTCTCTCTCTCTCTCTCTCTCTCTCTTATTTTTTTTATTTCCTCCTTTTCCTTTTCCACTTCTTTCTTTTATTTAATCTTTTCCTCTTCCTTCTTCTTTTTTCTATTTCTTCTTCTTCTTCTTCTTTTTCTTCTTCCTCTTCGTATTCTTCCCACTTTTTTATGTTATTATTATTTCCCTTCGTTTTTTGTTTATAATCTGTTGTTGTTGTTGTTGTTTTTTCCTATTATTGTCGTTGTTGTGCTCATTCCTCTCTTTGTTCCACGTTTTCTTTTTTTTTCTAAAGTTTTTTCCTCCTTCAAGTTCCTTTCTTTGTCTTGATGCTCCTTTTTTTTTGGCTATGATGATCTTTTCCTACTTCTGTGTCTGTCTGTCTGTCCGTCTATTTGCATATATATTCCAACGTCTTTGTCTGTTTTAAAGCATGTATGTTAATCTATCTTTCAATAATCACGTATGAGTTGTCTTTCTATCTAAATACATATCAGTCTGTCTTCATGTATGTCTCTGTCTCCGTGTCTGTCTGTCTATCTGAATGTCCGTCTCTTCGTCTGTTTGTCTGCCTGTCTTATTGTTCCTGACTGACTATCTTTGTAAGTGTGTAAATATATCTTTATAAGCTTTCAATCTCTTATTTGCATTTGTGGAAGCAATACTTTTTTCTTTAATGTCTGTGTTCATCTCTCTCTCTCTCTCTCTCTCTCTCTCTCTCTCTCTCTCTCTCTCTCTCTCTCTCTCTCTCTCTCTTCCTCTTTCCCCTTCTCTCTCCCTCTTTCTCTCTCTCTCTCCATTTCTATTTCTCTCTCTCATTCCCAATCTCTCTCCCTCTTTCTCTTTCTCCATCTCGTTAAAGCACACACACACACACACACACACACACGCGGACACAACTTTCAGAATCAACAGGGGAAGTGACCAACCCCCCGCCAGCCGGAAGTTGCCAGTGAAAGTTGCGAGACCAGCAGGTGCGCGCGCGTGTGTGTGTGTGTGTGTGTGTGTGTGTGTGTGTGTGTGTTTCATCTTCATTAATTAGCTCTTATCATTATATTCTTGGAAGTTCATGCATAAGTAATTTCCTTCGCAACGTTTTACAGCTCAAGACTAGACTCTCTCTCTCTCTCTCTCTCTCTCTCTCTCTCTCTCTCTCTCTCTCTCTCTCTCTCTCTGACATTCTAAGCACAGATCAACGCCGATAAACACAAAAAGAATACCTGAGTGTGTGTGTGTGTGTGTGTGTGTGTGTGTGTGTGTGTGTGTGTTGAGTGTGTTGCGAACTGACCAGCGCAACACACAAACGCACGCACGTATAAACTACCGGCGCCTGACGTCACTGAGAAGGAAAAAAAAAAAAAAAAAAAAAGTGTTGGCCTCATTCTTAGTCTTGTCCGTCACATTCTTCTCGGCGTGTGTGTGTGTGTGTGTGTGTGTGTGTGTGTGTGTGTGTGTGTGTGTGTGGAATGTGCTTTTGTTTGAACCTCCCTCACGTCGCTTTACATACACACACACACACACACACACACACACACACACACACACACATAATAATAACTAGATGAATACGTGGTTAATTAAGTCAGATACATTATTATTAAAGGGAAACGAGAGAGAGAGAGAGAGAGAGAGAGAGAGAGAGAGAGAGAGAGAGAGAGAGAGAGAGAGAGAGAGAGAGAGAGAGAGAGAGAGAGAGAGAGAGAGAGAGAGAGAGAGAGAGAGAGAGAGAGAGAGCGCACGCCACCTCACACTTTCCCTCACTGTTCCGCCAAGCTGTTCCGTTTTCACTCTTCGATTCACTGGTAACTGACCACAAAGATGCTCCTCCCCCCTCCCCCCCTAACCCCCAACCCCCCACTCAACCCATGCTTACTTCTCCCCCTCCCCTCCACCTCCCTCCCACCCCTCTACCTGCTCGCTCGCATTATAATGATCCCGAGTTCAACGAAGGCAGAGTTAAGAATCATACTATTTTTCTGTTATTTTATCTTATATTTTTTTTGCCCTTGAGCTCTTTCCTTCGCTGTAAAAAAATAAAAATAAGAACTACACAATGTCTCTCACGTCGGTATTCGGGATGTTTCTTTTCCCGTCTCACCTTCACTCTTTCCAAAGCCCAATAAGAAGGTGAGTCGGGTTCGCATTTGATTTTTTTTTTTTCACGTTCATGGCAGTACTTTTTTATTTATTTATTTATTTTTATTTTTATTTTTACAACAAAGGAGACAACTACAGAAGCTTCGTTAACCTGGTAGCAGCGACGGGCCAGATTTGTGGCTTTACCAGGCGACGGGATAAATTTTTGCCATGATGTAATCCCCCCAAAAAATAGATGATGTATAAACTGATCACAAATTCGTTGATATATATAATGAAATGATTTACGTGAGTGATGTTTTTTTCTCATTATTCTCGCTTAGAGGGACCATTAAGAAACATGACCCCCGCAACTACCGGGTTAAACTACCCCTCATGGAAATGCCAGGAATCTTACTAAAGTCTTGTTAAATTAATGTTTTGTGCTTGGGCGCGAAATTAAGTCATGTTCATATTTCTCCATGCTCATGCCTCCGAGTCTGACCACTCCATCAAACCAGTTGTGGATAAGAATGTTCGGTATGGTGCGTGATCTTTGGGAATTGGAAGGGACATAATAGGCTTTCATATACTTGAGGGAAGGTTTGGAGGATGCACTGAGGAGGAATAGTGGGGTGGTGAACGAGTTGTGGAAAAGAATGTTCAGTATTGGTCGTGATCTTCGGGGGTTAGATGGGACATAATGGGCTCTCACGTAGCTTGAGGTGAGGTTCTGAGGGAAGGCTGCACTGGGGAGGAAAAGAGTGCATCTATGACCCAGAATTGTTGTAAACCGTTTGTGGAAAAGAATGCTTAAAACTAGGCGTGATCTTCGGGAGTTAGATGGGACATAATGGGCTCTCACGTATCTTCAGGAGAGGTTCTGAGGGAAAGCTGCACTGGGGAGGAAAAGAGTGCATTTATGACCCAGAATTGTGGTAAACCAGATGTGGAAAAGAATGTTCAGTATTGGTCATGATCTTCGGGGGTTATAGATGAGACATAATGGGTTCTCACGTATCTTCAGGAGAGGTTCTGAGGGAAGGCTGTACTTGGGGAGGAAAAGAGTGCATCTATGACCCAAAATTGTGGTAAACCAGTTGTGGAAAAGAATGTTCAGAACTATGCGTGATCTCCGGGAGCTAAATGAGGCATAGATGTGCTCTGGTTTATCTTGAGGAAGGTGTAGAGGAAAGGATGCACGGGGGAGAAAGGGAGACTGATTGATTATTGGGGTGTTCTTTCTTGGCGCTACAACTACGGGGTCATTTGGCGCCGGGAGAAAGGAAAGGGAAAGCACTGATGATCTCAAGTGGTGTTATACGAGTTGTGGAGAAAATATTCAATACTGGTTATGATCCTTGTGGAGTTAGACGATTAGGTGATGCATACATGTGCTCTCGAGTATTTTGAGGTGAGGTTTGGGAGGTAGGGATGCACTGAGGAGAAAGGGAGAGCACTGATGATCTCAAGTGGTGTTATACGAGTTGTGTAGAAAATATTCAGTGTTGGTTATGATCCTTGGGGAGTTAGACGATTAGGTGACGCATAGATAGATAGATAGATAGATAGATATTTTACTGAACACATACAAAGTTATTTATTAATGGTCCTAATATGCATCTACATACTATTAATGGGATGCAGCTGCTAAAAAAAGAAAATATCCGGAAAACAACTTAAGCAATGAATAGATAAAACAAAGAAATCTAGACCCTAAACGAAGAATAAACTCACATCAACCAAACCAAAACAGAGTCCCAACGTTGCCAGATTGTCGTACTCGGCCGCTTATATTTCCCAACTTCCTACCCGAAAACTGTCTTCTGGGCTCCAATAGCGAAACTCATCTATAGTTATCGTTAAAGGAGTTAGATCCTGATGTTTCTTGGCAATAGTTAGGCGTCAGAAACCGGTACGACAATCTGGTAACGGTGACTCAGGCAGTGAAACAAATGACGAACGCGTGAAGAACCTAACGAACGGACGAACGGACGGACAGGTACCACAGATAGAGAGAGGGGCAGGTTAGGAAAGCTCTCTCAACCCGGATAAGGGAGGAGAAACACACTCAACCAAGCATGCAGAGGAGGAGGCCGCAGGGACACGTGGGTGGGGGCGAGGTGAGAGGTGGTGGGAGGGCATAGCGAGAGGGCGCACTCAGGGCATGGAGGGAGGAGGAGGGACATGGGAGGAGGAACAAAGCCAAGAGGAAGATGGTAAAGGGGTGAAGAAGTGAGCTTGGTGGAGGGGATAGAGAGGATAAGAAGGTAAGAGGAAACATAGTATAGGTTAGGTTAGGTTAGGTTAGTTTGTTGAAGGGGCTATAGAGAGGAAACGAAGCTAAGGGGAAACATAGTATAGGTTAGGTTAGGTTAGGTTAGTTTGTTGAAGGGGCTATAGAGAGGAAACGAAGCTGAGGGGAAACATAGTATAGGTTAGGTTAGGTTAGGTTAGGTTAGTTTGTTGAAGGGGCTATAGAGAGGAAACGAAGCTAAGGGGAAACATAGTATAGGTTAGGTTAGGTTAGGTTAGGTTAGTTTGTTGAAGGGGCTATAGAGAGGATACGAAGCTGAGGGGAAAGATAGTATAGGTTAGGTTAGGTTAGGTTAGGTTAGTTTGTTGAAGGGGCTATAGAGAGGAAACGAAGCTAAGGGGAAACATAGTATAGGTTAGGTTAGGTTAGGTTAGGTTAGTTTGTTGAAGGGGTTATAGAGAGGAAACGAAGCTGAGGGGAAACATAGTATAGGTTAGGTTAGGTTAGTTTGTTGAAGGGGCTATAGAGAGGACACCAAGCTAAAGGGAAACATGGTATTATTATTATTTTTTTTACAGTAAAGGAAGCAGCTCAAGGGAAAATATAAATGAGGATAAAAAAAGCCCGTTAATCACGACTCCTATATGATCAAAGTAAAGACGAGTGGCCACAAGAGAGGTCAAGACAGGCTGAAGTAGTAGTAGTAGTAGTAGTAGTAGTAGTAGTAGTAGTAGTAGATGTAGTAGAAGTAGAAGTAGTAGTAGTAGCAGTAGTAGTAGTAGTAGTAGTAGTAGTAACCAGCTAAGGGAAAGATGACAACGGGTCGAAGAAGTAGTAGTAGTAATAGTAGTAGTAGTAAGAGTGGTAGTAGAAGTAGTAGTAGTAGTAGCAGTAGTAACCAGCCAAGGGAAAGATGATAAAGGGTCGAATTAGTAGTAGTAGTAGCAGTAGAAGCGTTTAGGGGCGGTCCACGCGAAGGAGTAAGTCACCGCGTAGAAGGTCCCAGAGCATTGGTAAGTCCAGGCTAGGTAAAGGTTCCTGGAATAATGGGTTACGTGGGCGCCGCTAACTAAGGGGAGGCATTTCCAGGGGAGGGTGACAAGTTCCTGGAAGACTAGAGGGAGGGAGGGAGGGTGGGAGGGCGAGAAGGAAAGGTAAGGGAGGGAATGGACTTAGGGAGGGGAAGGGAGGGGAGGAGGGCGAGGAGGAAACGAAAGAAGAGGGAGGAAGGGGATGAGGGCAAGACGGAAAGGTATGAGAAGGGAGGGAAAGGGAGGGAAGGAGGGAGAGAAGGAAACGATGGGAGAGGGAGGAAGGGGAGGAGGGCAAGAAGGAAAGGTGTGGGAGGGGATGAGTTAAGGGAGGGGAAGGGAGGGGAAGGGAAGGGAGGGGAGGAGGGAGAGAAGGAAACGACAGGAGAGGGAGGAAGGGGTGGAGGGGAAGAAGGAAAGGTATGAGAAGGGAAGGGAAGGGAAGGAAAGAGAAGGGACGGGGAAGGGCAAAGAGAGAAGAGGAAAGGGGAAGGGAGGGAGAGAGAAGGAGGGAGTGAAGAGCAAGAAAGGAAGAAGAGGGGAAGGACAAAGGGAAGGAAGAGATGTTCGCGGAAGATACAAAGAAAAACATATAAGGAGGAGGAGGAGGAGGAGGAGGAGGAAAAAAACAAAACAAAAAAATCTTAATGAACTATTCAACTTGAGACTGAGAACACTTCCTTTCACTATCGTTCCTGTATTAGTAATGACGACAAGAACAGAAACAGAGAAAGAGTGAAGTAAAAAAAATGATGAAAGGAGGAAGGAACCGGTAAAGTGGGGAAGGAGAAAGCAAATAAGAGGAAGAGGAGAACTAAAGGAAGGGAAAGAAGAGACGAAGAAAAGTGGAGATTCTAGCAGTAAAATGAGGAATGAAGAATAAAAAAAAGTTAAGGGGGTGGAGGACTAGGATAAGGAGGTCGCAAAAAGGGGGAAGGGAAGAGAGGAAGAAAGAGAAGGAAGGAGGAAAGGAGACTAGGAAGGTTAGGCTATTATTGCATGAACTCAACCTTCCCAGAACTAAGAGTTGAAAGGGGAAAAATATCTTTGATGCCGCGCACACACACACAAACACACACACACTTTCCCTCAACACCTGTGTGAGAGAGAGAGAGAGAGAGAGAGAGAGAGAGAGAGAGAGAGAGAGAGAGAGAGAGAGAGAGAGAGAGGGATGGGTGGGAGATTATCACAGAAGCAGCTGACATCACGCACACACACACACACACACACACACACATGCCGTCCACAGTGACCCTTGTGAGGCGTTGATGGGCATTGCCTGCTGACATCATCATTCAAGGCCCGGCAAGGCACTGGTACTACTGGCTGGCAGGCGACACTCATAACCAACAAGCAACGCTGGATGGAGTGAGGGAAAGTGTGTGTGTGTGTGTGTGTGTGTGTGTGTGTGTGTGTGTGTAACATTATGCAGCTGTCCGCGGTTACACATATGTTACCCTGATCACGTAATTTTGTATAATCATCTTTATATATATATTCTCTTTGGTTATAGGTATCTCGAGACCTTGTTTTATTTACTTGTTTTTACACCTATATCTGGTTGTTTATTGCTTTCAGTATTTATCATTCTATTTTACATCGGTGGAGACCAATTTTGTTTACCCTTGTTTATATTTTTTACTGAGATGTCGCCATTCAATATTTTTTTTCTTATCAGCATCAAGACAAAGAAAGGAACTTGAAGTAGGAAAAAAACATCTGACAAGGCTTTCGTAAGAGTTTGAGGCATTTGCAGGAGTAGTTTTATGACCCTGGTGGTAGTTTGACCCTTCTTCTGTACCATGAACCTAAAGAAACACTCAATAGAACCTGACTGACCCCTCTTTGACCTTTAGAAATAGTTCATGTGAGAAGCGAAAGTCTTATAATACCGGCCTGTGTAATGTCGGGATTATAAGACATTTTCGCTTTTCATATCACCTATTTCTAAAGGTCAAAGAAGGGGTTAATCAGGTTCTAATGAGTGTTTCCTTAGGTTCACGGTACAGAAGAGGGATCAAACTACCACCAGGGTCATAAAGCTAATGCTGGAAATGTCCCAAACTCCTGCGAAAGCCTTGTCAAATATGTGAACCTGGGCGACGAAATGTTTAGCAGTACAGCATCAGCATCACATCACCACATCAACATCACCACTACTCGGAAGACGCCCTGCCGACGGGACCTTCGTGGAGGCGTTACAAAACACACTGACGTCCCAGCCTCCACGCGTCCTTGAGCTGTCCCTTGTGACGCAACGGGTGAGTCATGAAGACCAAGTTTTCCTAAAGTGGACCTCAGCTTTGCTTGCTACATGTACACCCTTCTCGGAAATAATCCACACGGAAGTGAATAATGAATACAAAAACATATCATAACAGCTCGATCTACTGAGAAGGCTGCGTCAGTGGTGAGCCTGAGGCAACACACAAAACATTCCAGCAGCAAACAACACATCAGACGGCCGGACTTGTGATGCTGAATGGTGGAGCAACGAAGGTCCTCTGCACTCATATCCACTTACGGAAAAAATAATAAAGCAAAAATCGTTAATCAGGCGCAAGTAGTTAATCCATTAGTTCATGGCTGTTGTTGTTATTGGTGTTGTTGTTTTTGTTGTTGTCCTTGTTGTGCTCATTCCTTTCTTTGTTGCAGGTTTTCTTTTTTTTTCTTCGTTTTTATTCCTACTTCAAGTTCCTTTCTTTGTCTTGATGCTGGTAAGAAAAAAAAAATATATTGAATGGCGACATCTCGGTAAAAAATATAAATTAGGGCAAACAAAATTGGTCGCTACCGATGTAAAATATAATGATAAATACTGAAAGCAATAAACACCCAGACATAGGTGTAAATAAAGTAAATAGTAGTAAATAGTAGTAAATAGTAGTCAAGTAAATAAAAGTAAATAAAACAATGGCTCTAAATACCTTTAACTAAAAAAGAACTGACTGACACAACAACAACAACAAAAGATATATACGAATTATAGACGAACATCAGAACCTGTTAATCAGACAAATGGAAAACGTAAAGGAGAGGCAATGGGAAGAGAGTACTGGGCTTAGAGGGTTGTGATAAGCGTGTGGCAGAAAACGAGACCAAAAGGAAAAGAAACCGTGAAAACAGAAAACAGAGAAGAATCTATAACATCCAAAAACAGAAATGTAGAGAAAAGAGGAAGTACTGACATGACTTTAGAACAGGACCAAAGAAGGGGAAAACTTGTAAACAGGACAGTCTAAGAACGTCTAAGTACTAGTACGTAGAACCACAAGGAAGAAAGGACTGATTGTGATATGTGAACAATACCGGAAACAGAGACATGAATGGTTAGAACGAAGACCAGATAAGAGAAAACATGTAAATAAAACAAAACAAAACGGTGCCATAACATCGAAAAACCTAAACCAGTATTGCAGAACCACTAGGAAGAAGGCAGTGATTGTGATATGCAAAGAGTACCAGTAACAGAGACATGAATGGTTAGAACGAAGACCAGATAAGAGAAAACATGTAAATAAAAAAATAAAAAAAACGGTACCATAACATCGAAGAACCTGAACTAGTATTGCAGAACCACTAGGAAGAAGGCAGTGATTGTGATATGCGAAGAGTACCAGTAACAGAGACATGAATGGTTAGAACGAAGACCAGAGAAGAGAAAACATGTAAATAAAACAAAACAAAACGGTACCATAACATCGAAAAACCTAAACTAGTACTGTAGAACCACTAGGAAGAAGACATTGATTGTGGTATGCGAAGAGTACCAGTAAGAGAGACATGAATGGTTAGAACGAAGACCAGAGAAGAGAAAACATGTAAATAAGAAAATAAAAAAACGGTACCATAACATCGAAAAACCTAAACCAGTATTGCAGAACCACTAGGAAGAAGGCAGTGATTGTGATATGCGAAGAGTACCAGTAAGAGAGACATGAATGGTTAGAACGAAGACCAGAGAAGAGAGAGAATGCATCTAAATATATAACAAAACAAAGCCACAAAAAAAAAACTAGTATCATATAGAACCACTAGGAAGATATTGATAGTTTGCAGGTAAACTAGACAGGAGGACCGGGAGAGAGAGAGAGAGAGAGAGAGAGAGAGAGAGAGAGAGAGAGAGAGAGAGAGAGAGAGAGAGAGAGAGAGAGAGAGAGAGAGAGAGTGTACTAGAGACAAGACCAAAGGAGAGGAATTAAAAAAAAAAAAAAAAAAATTAGGGACAGAACGAAGCACGAACATAGAAAGAGTATCGTAAAGCCACCAGAGAGAGAGAGAGAGAGAGAGAGAGAGAGAGAGAGAGAGAGAGAGAGAGAGAGAGAGAACACTGACCTGAAAGGATTATGATATGCGGATTGCAGCGGGAACAGAGATGAACGATTGGATACACGGACGGAGCGTGTGTGTGTGTGGGGGGGGGGGGGGGGGGGGTGGGTAAAGTACACAAGAACAAAGGAGACGGAAGAAGGATAATAGAGGGTGATTAGAGAGCGCATTTAAACCGTGGGCACCCAACTTCGCCTTTACCTTATTAGCCTGTCAGAGCCGCAACGTCAGGGCTTCGGTGCATACGATAAGATACGAAGAGAAAGAAAATGATAACCAAGAAACAGAACCTAGACAAACAATGATGAATCTTCGTATTTCTTCAAGGTAAAGGAAAAAAAATAATAAATAGAGCAAATTATCAAGACCACAGCATCGGGGCTTTGATGAATAGGTAAAAAAAAATATATAAACAAAAAATGGCGAATCTACATATTTCTTCATCTCGGTAAAGGAAAAAAATAAAGCAAGTTATCAAAACCACAACATCGGGGCTTTGATGAATAGGTAAAAAAAAAAAAAAAGAAACATATAAACAAAAAATGGCGAATCTACATGTTTCTTCATCTCCGGTTTAAAAAAAAAAAGCGTTATCAAACCACAACATCAAAAGACATAAGAAAAGAAAAAAAAGATACAAACAAACAATGGTGAATCTATCTATTTCTTCATCTCGGCAAAGAAAAAAAAACCCAGTAGAGCAAATTATCAAAACCACAGCATCGAGGCTTTGGTGAACACGATAACAGAGACGAGGAGGAAAAATGATGACGAAGAAACAGGTGACAGACAAACAAGGAAGAATCTACGCACTTCTAATTCTCGGTAAAGGAAAGGTTAGAGTATTATGCAGACGAGGAACCAAACAAGAAATTAGACAAAGATAACAGAGATAAGAAATGGAAAAGGAAAACCATAAAAAAAGATAGACAAAAGAGGAAGAATCTATTTTAGCCTCATCTCAGTAATGGAATGGTTAGAATATTGTGCAGACGAGGAACCAAACAAGAAATTAGACAAAGATAACAGAGATAAGAAATGGAAAAGGAAAACCATAAAAAAAGATGGACAAAAGAGGAAGAATCTATTTTAGCCTCATCTCGGTAATGGAATGGTTAGAATATTGTGCAGACGAGGAACCAAACAAGAAATTAGACAAAGATAACAGAGATAAGAAATGGAAAAGGAAAACCATAAAAAAAGATAGACAAACAAGAATGCATCTATTTTAGCCTCATCTCGGTAAAGGAATGGTGAATATCATGCAGACGAGGAACCAAACAAGCAATTAGAGAAAGATAAGAGAGATAAAAAAGAATAAAGAAAACAATACAAAACAGACAAAAGAGGAAGAATCTATTTTTGGCTCATCTCGGTAATGGAAAGGTTAGAATATTGTGCAGGCGAGGAACCCAACAAGCAATTAGAGAAAGATAAGAGAGATAAGAAAGAATAAAGAAAACAATACAAAACAGACAAAAGAGGAAGAATCTATTTTAGCCTCATCTCGGTAAAGGAATGGTGAATATCATGCAGACGAGGAACCCAACAAGCAATTAGAGAAAGATAAGAGAGATAAAAAAGAATAAAGAAAACAATACAAAACAGACAAAAGAGGAAGAATCTATTTTTGGCTCATCTCGGTAATGGAAAGATTGGAATATTATGCAGACGAGGAACCCAACAAGCAATTAGAGAAAGATAAGAGAGATAAAAAAGGAAAAAGAAAACAATACAAAACAGACAAAAGAGGAAGAATCTATTTTAGCCTCATCTCGGTAATGGAAAGGTTAGAATATTATGCAAGCGAGGAACCAAACAAGCAATTAGAGAAAGATAAGAGAGATAAAAAAGAATAAAGAAAACAATACAAAACAGACAAAAGAGGAAGAATCTATTTTAGCCTCATTTCGGTAAAGGAAAGATTAGAATATTGTGCAGACGAGGAACCCAACAAGCAATTAGAGAAAGATAAGAGAGATAAAAAAGAATAAAGAAAACAATACAAAACAGACAAAAGAGGAAGAATCTATTTTAGCCTCATCTCGGTAAAGGAAAGGTTAGAATATTATGCAGACGAGGAACCAAACAAGCAATTAGAGAAAGATAAGAGAGATAAGAAAGAATAAAGAAAACAATACAAAACAGACAAAAGAGGAAGAATCTATTTTTGGCTCATCTCGGTAAAGGAAAGATTAGAATATTATGCAGACGAGGAAACCAACAAGCAATTAGAGAAAGATAAGAGATAAGAAAGGAAAGATAAAAACAATAACAAACAGACACACAGAGATGAATCTATTTTAGCCTCATCTCGGTAAAGGAAAGGTTA
>NC_066549.1:7788494-7823494 GCF_024679095.1 Eriocheir sinensis | reverse complement strand
TTGTGCTCCGAGAAGCCTAGACAAAGTGAGAGAACGGTGACAGATGAAAAATGTTAGATTAGTCATTCAGTGATGTGTGAAGCATCAAACTCAGAGTATTACAGGGGAGTTGGCCGTGTGTCACTCTGAATATTTTATTGCACATGTGAAAATATATCCCGTTACCTCCCTATTTCTGCAAAAAGGCCTCTTATTTGCATTACATTGTATGTTTTCACGTGTGTAGTTTACTTTGATCTGCTCCGAGGGGGCGCCGGGTAGTCTGTTATTTAATGAGTAGGCTATGTAGAAACTCGTCGAGGCAGTCAGTGGGTTGACTCGGTGTCAGATTATCGTACACAGAGCCTCGTATTTACCGGTTTCTGAGCCATAGCTATTGCCAAAAACACCAATAATTAACCATTTTAACGATAACTATATATGAAGGGAGTTATTGGGGTCGAGGAGGCAGTTTTTGGGTCGGAAATCGGCAAACATAGGAGGCTGAGTACGACAATCTGGCAACGTTGGGGTTGAGAGGGAGCAAGGATTGTATACTATAGACTGTGATTCGCTGGCGACTCTGATGACGTCACGTTTCGGCTCTCCGAGTCTTCCACCAATCAGATGCGGCCTGCAGGGCTGCGATGTCCTTTGTGAATTACCGAAGCTACGTCATCGTAAGGGCCACGTAAGCTACGACAACGTTGGCTTACGTCAACGTAACCTTCGAGAAACTCGCGCCTGGTATCGTAAAAAAAAAGAAAATGAAAGAAAAATTAAAGAACTTGAGCAAATAGAGGAACATGATGAAGAAAGGAAGAAGAACAAGAAGAGAAAATAAAGAACAAGAAAAAAAGAAAAGAAAGAAGATCAGAAAAATAACAAAAACTAAAGAGCAAAAAGAAAAATAGGTGTTCGGGTGCCGTAAAAAATAGAAAGGGAAAGAAAAATGAGAGAACTAGAACAAATATATGAACATGATAAAGAAAAGAAGAACAAAAAGAGAAAATGAAAAGAACAAGAAAAAAAGAAAAAGAAAAAGAAAGATCAGAAAAACAACAAAAAATAAGAAGAAAATGCTTGTGGACAAGAAAAAGAAAGCAGGGTAAAAAACACGAGGGAAAGAACAAAAAGAGACGAAGAAACGAAAAAGAAAACTAAGGAAAAAAGAAAATAAAAGAAGGAGATAAAGAAGAAAACGAAGAAAGAAGAAAAGTGCAGAAAACGAAGGAGGAAAACGAAAAAACAACAACGAAGCAGAAAAAAGAAGGTCAAGGATACGAGAAAAAGAAGGCAAAAAAGAAAAAAAAAAAGAAATCTATACACTGAGCAAGGACAAGAAATAAAAAAAAGAAAAAAAAAAGAGATGAGAATGTATGGGACAGAGGGGGGCAGGACAGGAGGGGGGGAGGGGAGGGGGAAGGGAACAGAGAGGAAAAAGGGAGGAGGAGAAGGCAAGGAGGAAAGAAGGAAGGTATGGGAGGGAGGGGGAAATGGGGGAGGGGGGGAGGGGGGGTAAGGTAAAGGGACGTGGGAAAGAAGGACAGGTGGAGGGAGGGGGCGAGGGTATGAAAGAACCTTAGAATCATAATCTTAATCTCGCCTTTTTATCTTTTTTTTATATACATTACTCAGGACGCGAGAAGAAAGAGCGAGAGAGAGAGAGAGAGAGAGAGAGAGAGAGAGAGAGAGAGAAGGAAAAGAGAGGAAAAGGAGAGAAAAGGAAAAGAGAGGAAAAGGAGAGAAAAGGAAAGGGAGAAAGGGAGAGAAAAAGGGACAGAGAGAGAGAGAGAGAGAGAGAGAGAGAGAGAGAGAGAGAGAGAGAGAGAGAGAGAGAGAGAGAGAGCATAATAAACAGCTGTCCCTCCTTCCTCAGTGTTCCAACCTCAGCAACACAACGCAACACCTTCACGTAACACCTGAGAGAGAGAGAGAGAGAGAGGGGGGAGGGGAGGGGAGGGGAAGGGGTAGAGGAGGTGGGGGGGGGAGTTACCTGGGCGTGAAGGAGGCTGGTTGGTGTTGATTCAAGAGGCAGAGGAAGCGGCAGGAAGAGGATCAAGAGGAAAGGAAGGACGAAAGAGGGAGAGGAAGAAAGGACAGGATACGAAAAGGTGTGTCGGAACTTACAAGATTAATGGATGAAAGCGAAGGTGTGATAAGTGATGGTGGTGATTTTTTTTTATGTTAGTGATGACGATGATGGTGATGATTATGACAACAACAACAACAACAACAACAACAACTTTTCAGGAGCAGTAAGTAGCGGTTTTTTTTTTTTTTTACGCCCTTGAACTGTCTCCTCAGCTGTAAAAATAACAACAACAACAACAACAACAACAACAATGCAGCCCTCTTTAGACCACTCTTCTGAACTTTTTTTTTTTAATAAGGACAATGTTTAGCGGACTTTATTTTCTCATTATTACTTTTGTTTGCTCTTGTGCTGCATCCTGACCTGCAAACAACAACAACAACAAAACTAACAACAAGGCGAACAAAGAACAAGAACCAAAAAAAACATCAATAAATAATGACTACCCACAAAAAGACAAAACAAAAAAAAAAGAACGAAGGAAGAATGTCAGACAAAAACAAACAAACACAGAGAAAGATACAAAGATTCAAAGAGAAAAAAGAAAAGAAAAAGAAAGAATCAGTTTAAAGATATGTGTGTGTGTGTGTGTGTGTGTGTGTGTGTGTGTGTGTGTGTGTGTGTGTGTGTGTGTGTGCACCCCCTTCCCCCCTTCTGCACTAGTTCAGGATAGCTTCTTCAACATCCTACAGTGAATTGAATCCTTTTTCCCTATATCGCCCCCCCCCTCCCTCGTCCTACATCCCCTTATTTTTTTTCTTTACCTTGTTCAGTATATTTTTCTTTTTCTTGTTCTCATGCTCCTTGACTTTTATATATGTTTCTAGTTCTTGTTCTGCTTCCTTCTTTCTTTTTTTTTTCTTTTTTTTCCTTTTTGTTTTTGTTCTTTTTCTTATTCATCTTGTTCGTATTTTCTGGTGTGTTTTTCCTCTTCCTGTTTTTTTTTCTCATCCTTCTTTCGTTTTTTTTCTTTTTTTCCTTTTTGTTTTTGTTCTTTTTCTTATTCATCTTGTTCGTATTTTCTGGTTTGTTTTTCCTCTTCCTGTTTTTTTTTTTCTCATCCTTCTTTCGTTTTTTTTCTATTTTTTTTTTCTTAAGACATGATCCCCATTCTTTTCTTTCTTTTTCCTTCCTGTTCTTGTTATTTTTCTTATCATTAATCTTGTTTTTTTTCCATCTCGTTCATATTTTTCTTGTTTTTCCTCTTCGTGATTTGTTTTATTACCCTTCTCTCTGTTTTTCTAGTTCACCCTTTTTTTCCTTATCTTTCTTATCTTTTTATCTTTCTTATATTTTTTTTATCCATCTTCTTATCTTTCTTACTTTTTTCCTATGACACGATCTCCAGCTAACTTCCTTGTCTGTACCCTTTCAAATAGTGCCACCAAGAAGCAAAACAGCCCACTATGGAGAAAGTTTGGCTAAGGTAAAAAAAAAAAAAAAAAAAAGTTAAGCATCTCCAAAACAACTTCATTACCAATCAATATTTTTTATCATATCCATTTTTTTATATAACCCATCTCAGTTTTCGAGTGTAGTGTATCTTTACCTGATATGAACACACACACACACACACACACACACACACACACACCTCAAAACCCCCTTCTCCTTCTTCCCTCTCACCCCCCTTCCCTCACACCCTAATCCTTTCCCTAATAACCCCCCTCCCCTATGGTTGGAATGGTGTGTATTAACTGATGAACACACACAGCACAAGCAGCAAGACAGATATAGCATGGACACGTGTGACAAGAAGAGGAGCATGCAGGAAGACAAGTAATGAGAATGGAAGTAAAAGGAAGAAAGAAAGAAAGGGTAACCGAGGAAGAAATGGATAGATTGTGTAGAGAAAGATACGAGACGAAAACTATATCCATGAACAAGTAGAACAACGCAAACCACAGTGGAGGACGACAGGTATTGAGAGTGGAGGAACAGGGTGCGAGGGAGAGAGGGAGAGAGGGAGACCGTGGAGGAGGTGGATGAATTGTGTATTGGAAGAGACGAGAAACAAAAACACCAAATATAAAACAAAACAGACCGCAGTGAAGGACAACACACCCATCCAGCGACGCCATTTATCTTAGATTTATAATGAAGGATAATGAGGTATAATAATAATAATAAAGATAATAATAATGATAAGAAGAAGAAGAAGAAGAACAACAACAACAACAACAACAAGAAAAAGAAGAAGCAACAGCAGAAGAAGAAAAAGAAGAAGAAAAAGAAGAAGAAAAAGAAGAACCAGAAGTAGAAGAATCAGAATCAGAATCAGAAGACGAAGAAGAAGAAAAAGAAGAAGAAAAAGAAGAACCAGAAGTAGAAGAATCAGAATCAGAATCAGAATCAGAAGAAGAAGAAGAAGAAGAAGTCACTGTGGGAAAATGTGGTCAAATCGTCTTGGATGCCTGAACACAAGTCAAAACATACGTCAGAAAAAACATAAAAACAACCAAAATAAAGCCCTTAGGCAATCAGTATGTACGTAAAGAAGACCACGAAGGAGCGTAGTTCCTGAAATTTGTGTCCATTTTTTTTCTTCCCATTTCACAGCTTTTAAGAACATCCGTCTCCTGGTAGCGTGTAAATAAATGTGAAATCAAACGTATTTAAAAGAAAACATATCAAAAACGGTGACAATAGCAATTTCTTCTTCTCGTTCTCTTACTCTTCCTCCTCCTCCTCCTCCTACTACTACTACTACTATTACAACTACTACTACTACTACTACTACTACTACTACTACTACAATTACAACTACTACTACTACTACTACTACTACTACTACTACTACTACTACTACTACTACTACTACTACTACTACTAACGATAATGAAATGGCCCTCTCCCCAATACTATTTTATTTTATACCACCTTGTCTTATCCCCCCCCCCCCCCCCCACTACAAATGCTGACTGGTGGGTGCCCTGTGATTTTTTTTTTGTTCCTATCGATCTTTTTCCACCTTCACAGTCACCCTTGAAGTCCTCCAGCGGCCGTGAAGTGATGCGATAAAAAGTCACTGTTCGCTAGTCCTCGCTCGTGCAGTGTAGTACAAACGTAATTTTCCGGTAGCGGTGATTTTTCTCGTTCATGAATAATAATAATAATAACAATGTGCTTGGTGTGCTGCTTAGCGTAAGTACCAAGGATCTCATTAATACACTTCTGGCTCCTTGAACTCAGAATTAACTCTCTAATTTCCTGGTCGTAGGATGTTCGTGTAAAATTTTATTCCTAAACAAAATACTTTCCCACTTTTTTCCTTCTCGTATAATAATAATAATGATAATAATAATAATAATAATAATAATAATAATAATAATAATAATAATAATAATAATAATAATAATAATAAGTAATTAAATATACAGTTACTAAACTTATGGTTCTTTAACTTAACAGGTATCTTCTTTACTTCATTACTCAAAAAAATTACTTGTAGGATGTTCGTGGTATAAAATGTGTCTCCATATTTGGTACTCAGAGGATGTTGGTCGTTCCATAAAATCTCATTCCTTCACAAACTCCTTTCCCAATTTCTTCACTTCCGCTGGAATGTTGCGTCACGTCCATTTTTTTTTGTTTAACGTCTTCAATACAATGGACACTTTTGCTGCGGGGACTCTTTTTACTTCCTCTTTCTTTCTTTCTTCACCTGCATGCCTCGCCCTACTCCCGTTCACCTTCCAAGTGCAAGAGTTGACCAGGCTTTCATTCTTTCCCCCTCTCCACACACCTTATAGCCCTTCCATTTGCTTCTCCCCTTCATTACCCTTCCCCACAAACACTCTTTCTCCATTTCAGTTTCTCCCATTCACCCCTCTCTCTCCACCTCCACACGTCCACTTCCTGGCCCTCCACCTCTCATCACCCCATCACTTCCTCCACTTCCCTCAGTCTCCACTCTCCACTTCATTGTACACCCCCCCCCCCCCCCCAACGTATCGGCGCGTCAGTTCACCTGTTAAAGCCACAAATCTGGCCCGTCACTGGTACACGATAAAGCCACAAATTTGGCCCGTCGCTGCTACACAGTGAAGCCACAAATTTGGCTCGTCACTGGTACACGATAAAGCCACAAATTTGGCCCGTCACTGGTACACGGTAAAGCCACAAATTTGGCCCGTCGCTGGTACACGGTAAAGCCACAAATTTGGCCCGTCGCTGCTACACGGTAAAGCCACAAATTTGGCCCGTCGCTGCTACACGGTAAAGCCACAAATTTGGCCCGTCGCTGCTGCACGGTTAAAAAGCCTCTCGTAGAAGTTGCTGGAGGGGCTATTCATGGACGGTTTGGTGATCCTAGTGATAATTTTACACGACCTCTTCACCCTGGACTGGAAAATCACCCATGGAAAATCGGGTTATTCTTCTCTGTGGCTTTGAGAAATGATAATATAGGGAGATCGGTAGGTTTAATAATAAGGACCTTTATCTCCCCCGTATCCTCCCTACCTTCTATATGCTTCGCCCCTCCACTATGCTTCCCCCGCCTCCACCTCCCCTCCCCACAAGACAACCTGTTCCCACCTTTTCATTCCTCCACTTACCCTTCCATCTATCCTCCTCCACACCTCTTTACACTCCATATCTTCCCCCTTTTCCTCCTGACCACCTTACCTCTCCACCTCTCCCCTTACCCCCTCTCCACACACTATCTTTCCCCTTATCCTCTCCACCTTTCTTTTTCTTCACCCCTCCACAATACTCCCACTGCAAGCACTCTCCTCCTCTTCTTCCATTTCTCCCATCCACTCCTTTCCCCCCTTTCACCCCCCACCCATGCATTACAGCCCATCCCCTCCTTATACTTACTCCATTCCACTCCCCTTCCTCAGCCCATCTGCCTCACCACCTCCACACTCCACTGTCCCCCTCCACTTCCCTTATTTTAGTCTCCACCCTACCCCTCAATACCACCCCTATTCTATATGCCATACCTCCCTTCTCTCCACACCTCCACATGATTAATTTTTCTCTCTCCTTCGGTTTATCCAACAATCATAATCAAGACGGGTTCAAAGAGAGGAGCATAACGTCACCTCTCAAGATGGAAGTGCCGTTCTGAGAATCATTCCTGACTTTCACTTTTACGGGAGCCGGATTCCAGGAGGTTTGTTTTGCTTTGTTTACTTTCGTTCGTGTGTGTCGGTCGGTGTCGGTCAGTCAGTAGTTTTTTTTTTTTAGGTCCTGCCTGTAGCGCCGGTAGGGTGTTTGGAGGGGCCTCTAAAAAGGGGCTATTACACTGGGCAAATTTTCCGTGGATCTTCAGTCAAACCACGATTTCCGCTGGCGTGGTTCTCATATTTCCGTGGTTTTCTGACGAGTCCACGATCTTCCAAAGCTATGGTAGATTTCACCGAAGGACGACGGTATTACTCACCATCATCATCATCAGCAGTAACAAGAAACAAATGAGAACCACGCCAGCGGAAATCGTGGTTCGACTGAAGATCCACGGAAAATTTGCCCAGTGAAATAGCCCCCAACCAGTTAGTGGCGCAGGCTAATTTTTTTTATAGTGGGTGCGCTAAGGACGAGTGGTTGAAGGAATGTAAAGATTATCCTGTTACAAGACATCCATCACATCCTACTCATCCTTTAATTGACGTTTGTGTGTCTGTCGGTTAGTTAGTTGGTTGGTTGGTTAAGAGTTGTCCTACCCTCCGAGCCTCGTGGGTGAAGGAATGTAAAAACGATCCTGTTACGACACATCCTTTAAATCCTACAATCCTTCACCAGACGTTTGTGTCCATCAGGGAAAGAGTCATGGAGGTGGCAAGGCGATGGAAGAATAGAAAAAAAAATGATTACCACTGGAGGAGGATGTATTAGTATTAGAAGAAAAATGATTACCACTGGAGGAGGATGTATTAGTATTAGAAGAAGAAGAAGGGGAAGGCGAGGAAGAGGGTATAGAAGGGCATGTGGGCTGAGTACTGTGAAGGAAGAGGGGAAGAAATGATTGTCAAAGGAGGAGGATGTATTAGTATTAGAAGAAGAAGAAGCGGAAGGCGAGGAAGAGGGTATAGAAGGGCATGAGGGTTGAGTACTGTGAAGAAAGAAGAAAAAAAACGAAAAAAAAACAAAAAAAAAACCGAATGCCACTGGAGGAGGATAGTTTTGGTATTATTATTTTTTTTACAGTAAAGGAAAGAGGTCATGATAAGAAAAAAAGAAAACGATAATGAAAAAAAAAAAAAAACGTAATTAGTATCTGTAGCGGTGGGCAGGAAAATGGGGTAAGAAAATAACGATGAAAAAAAAGCCTAAAATTAGCATCTGTAGCGGTGAAAGAGGAAAGAGATGGCCAAGAAGACGGTCAGGGAGCGGGTTAGCGTATTACCTCATTGGATAGTCGAGTAACCTTCACCTCCTTACAAGACACACTGCTCCTCCCCAACGCTTCCCCAACTCCTTCCACTTTCATCTATCCCATCCCCACCTCCTTCCACTTCCATCTATCCCATCCCCACCTCTTCCCCACCTCCTTCCACTTCCATCTATGCCATCCCCACCTCCTTCCACTTCCATCTATGCCATCCCCACCTCTTCCCCACCTCCTTCCACTTCCATCTATGCCATCCCCACCTCTTCCCCACCTCCTTCCACTTCCATCTATCCCATCCCCACCTCCTTCCACTTTCATCTATCCCATCCCCACCTCCTTCCACTTTCATCTATCCCATCCCCACCTCCTTCCACTTTCATCTATCCCATCCCCACCTCTTCCCCACCTCCTTCCACTTCCATCTATGCCATCCCCACCTCTCCACATACCCCGACGCTTCCCCAACCCCTTCCACTTCCATCTATGCCATCCCCATCTCTCCGCACACCCCGACGCTTCCCCATCTCCTTCCACTTCCACTTATCCCAGCTCCACCTCTCCACACACCCTTCGCCAGATTGTTAAGCGTCATATTAGTGTTCTTTCTTTTTTTTTTACAGTAAAGGAAACTGCCCAAGGACAAAAACAAAACAAAAGCAAACAAACAAAAATTAATAAAAAAGTCCGTAGAAAAAAAAATCATGAGGGTAGTTTGTCTTTTTAATTCACTTTTTGGGACGAGTTAGTTAGAGGTGTTGGGTTTTCACAGGTAATTAAGTCGACGTTTTACAAACTCAGCCGTAAGGAATTGACGGTGGAAAAGGAACAAAACCCTTCGCCAGATCGTTTTAAGCGTCATACAAGTTCTTTTTTTTTTTTTTTACAGTAAAGGAAACTACTCGAAAAAAAAAAAGTAAGTACGTAGTAAAAGGAAACTACTCAAGAGAAAAAAAAAAAAAAAGTAAGTACGTATTAAAAAACAAAAACAAACTTGAAAGATGAGTCAAAAAAGGCGAATCAGACACGGTGTTTTTAATGAAGGAATAATGACATTTTTAATTAGTTTTTATTTATTTATTTATTTTTTTGCCCTTGAGCAGTTTCCTTTACCGTAAAAAAAAAATAATAAAAAATGGCGCCTTTACCTCTGCTCCGTGTCCTCCCTACTTCTCGTTGTCTTCACCCCTCCACTCTCCTCCTGTTTCCCCACTTTCTTCTCGCTTCCACTCCTTTCTCCACCTCCACACGTCCCAGCCCCTCCACCCCCCTCAGTCTCCACCCTCCCGTTCATTATACACCCCCCCCCCCTTCCATATACCTCCCTTCCACAACCATCTGCCCCCCCCCCTTCACCTCATTCCCCCATTCCCCCTCCCCCCCCGCCCTTGGTCAGTCACGCCATGCAGAGCCGCCCTGAGGTGTTCCCCGCCCGCACACACACACACACAAACACACATACACACGCACACACACAGGTATTAATTGTCTCACTTTCTCTGCGACGCACCACCTGACGCCTCGTGTGTGTGTGTGTGTGTGTGTGTGTGTGTGTGTGTGTGTGTGTGTGTGTGTGTGTGTGTGTGTGTGTGTGCAGGTGAGAACGCCGTAGTTTTGAAAGCATGACAGGTGACACACGAAAGGGCTGATGATGATGATGATGATGATGATGATGATGATGATGATAGCACGAGAGGAAGGGGAAAGTATGGGGAAGGGGGAGGAGGAGAGGAGACGGGGAAGGGGATGAAGGTGACGAAGGGAAGAGGAAAAGATGTGGCATGTAAGGGGAAGGTAAGGTAAGGTAAGGTAAGGTAAGGTAAGGTAAGGTAAGGTAAGGTAAAGTAAGGTAAGGTAAGGTAAGGTAAGGTAAGGTAAAGGTAAGGTAAGGTAAGGTAAGGTAAGGTAAGGTAAGGTAAGGTAAGGTAAGGTAAGGTAAGGTAAAGTAAGGTAAGGTAAGGTAAGGTAAGGTAAGGTAAGGTAAAGTACAGGTAAGGTAAGGTAAGGTCAGGTAAGGTAAGGTAGGTAGGTATGAGGTAAGGTAAGGTAAGGTAAGGTAAGGTAAGGTAAGGTAAGGTAAAGTAAGGTAAGGTAAGGTAAGGTAAGGTAAGGTAAGGTAAGGTAAGGTAAAGTAAAGTAAAGTAAGGTAAGGTAAGGTAAGGTAAAGTAAGGTAAGGTAAGGTAAGGTAAGGTAAGGTAAGAACATAAGAAGGAAAGGAGTCTGCAAGAGGCCTCACTATCCATGAATTTATCCAACCTCTTCTTGAATGTATCTATGGTATTGGAACCCACAAAACCCAAGCCTGTTCCACTCATCCACGACTCCATAGGTAAACCAATTCTTGCCTATGTCTTTATTGGATCTGAATTTATCTAACTTAAAACCATTGCTACGTGTCCTACCCGGCTCTTTTACAACCAAAACCCTATTAACATCCCCCCCCCTTTTTTTTTACAGCAAAGGAGACAGTGCAAAGGCGTAAAAAAAAAAGAAAACAATAATGAAAAAAAGCCCGCTACTTACTGCTCCACTTTTAACCTTCAATCAAGTCTCCTCGTATAACCTTCGCCGATCAAGAGAATGCAGATTTAAATGCTGGTCAATCTTTACATGGCAAGTTATTCACCCCCTTGAATCATCTTTGTCATCCTCCATTCTATAGTAAGGTGACCAGAACTGAACCGCATGATCAAGATGAGGTCTAACTGGAGGAGAAGGGAGGGGCAGGGGACGAAGGGAGAGGGAAAAGATGTGGGATGTATGGGGAAGGTTAAAGAAGGGTAAGGGAACGTAAGGTAAGGTACGGTAAGGTAAGGCAAGGTAAGGTGGAGGTGGAGGTGGAGGTGGTGGTGGTGATGGTGGATGTGTACGTGGAAGAGGAAGTGAGTGGGCGAGTTTTAGGAGGAGGAGGAGGAGGAGGAGGAATTAAAAGAAAAAATAAAGTTGGAGAAAAAGCGGAGGAAAAGGAGGAGGAGGAGGAGGAGGAGGAGGAGGAGGAGGAGGAGGAGGAATTAAAGGAAAAAAATAAAGTTGGAGAAAAAGCGGAGGAAAAGGTGAGAAGGAAATTGGAGAGTGAAGGAAGTGAAGGGAGGAGGAGGAGGAGGAGGAGGAGGAAGATGAAAAAAAAAACGGGAAAAGGTGACGGAAGAGGATGAAAAAGAAAAAAAAGAATGCTACAGGAGAAGGATATAGCAGTAGTAGTAGTAGTAGTAGTAGTAGTAGTAGCAGGAGGAGGAGGAAGTGCATGTGGGTTTGGGTAAGGGGCATGTGGGCATCTTGGAGGTAGGAGGAGGGGGGGGGGGGAGAGGAGAGGGAGGAAGAAAGAAAGAAAGAGGGAGAGAAAGAGAGAGGATGGAGGGCAGGGGTCAAGACGAGTCCCTTCAAGAAAGAAAATGGTCCTCGGGTAGGCCTAAGAGGGAAGGAGAAAACGGAAGTTGAGTGTTTGTCTGAATGTTGACCGGTAACGAACTCACAGGTTGGTGGACCCCCCCCTCCCCCCCTCCCCCCCTTTCCCTTTCTCTATTTTCTCCTCCTTCCTTCCCTTTACCTTCTCCTGCCTTCCCTTACCATTCTCCTTCCTTCCTCTCCCCCTCCGCTCCTTCCCCTTTCCCCTCTCCCCTTCCTTTTCCCTCCCCCTATACCCTTCCCCTCCTCTTTCCCCTTCTCTCATCCCCCTTCCATTTTTTTTCCACTCCCTTCCTCTTCTTCTCACCACAGTCCCTCCCTTTCCCTTCCCCTGCACACCTCCCTCCCCTCTTCTTCCCCCCCTCCCCCCCTTCCCCATGCTATTTTCCTTCCTCTCCCCCTCCCATCCCCTCTCCTCCCCCCTTCCATTTCCCTTCCTCTTTTTTTCCCCTCCTCTCCCCATCATAATATCCATTTCTTTAACTTTCCCTTTCTTTCCCCTCTTTTCCCCCTTCCCTATCCCTTCCCTTTCCCTACCTATCCCTACCTTTTCCTTCCCCTTTCCTCTTTCCCCACCTCCTTCCCTTTCCACTTCCTCCTCCTCCTTCTTCCTTCCCCTCCCTCTCTCTCCCTCTTCCACCCCCTTCTTCCCTTGCCCTCTCTCCCTCCATACCTCTTCCTGTTCTTCCCTCTCTCCCTCTCCCTCCATTCCCTCTCCCTTCCCTTCCATTGCATTCCCCGTCCCTCCCCCTTACCTTTCCCATCTCCTCTACTTCATCTTCCCTCCCTCTCTTCCTCCACTTCATCTTCTCTCTTTCTCTCTAACTCCACTTCATCTATCTTCTTCCCTCCTTTCTTCCTCCTCCTCGTCTTCCTATGGACTTCGAAAAGGGGAAAGAAAACATGGGAAGGAAAACTAATAAATTGTTGCCTTGTAGAAGTGTTATGAGAAAGTACACCCACCCACACACACACACACACACACACACACACACACACACACTGGACTCTTTGCCTCGTTCTTTTATATATTTTTTTTACTTTAATGAGATTCGCTTTTTTCACTTCCCCTCCATCTATCTTTTCTTATTTCCTTCCTCCTCTTCATATGAATTTCAAAACGGGGAATAAAAGAGAACGGTAAACTAATAAGCTGAGGCCCAATGGAAGAGTTATGAGAAAGTACTAACTCTTCTTTTTCCTTTTTTTTTCTTTTCTTTGTTCTTTGCTCTGCGTCCTGGCCATCTAGCGGAGAGTAATGAAGTTTCCCGGAGTGAGTGAGTGACGCGCGGAGCAGGACACACACACACACACACACACACACACACACACACACACGCGCGCACACACACACACACACACACACACACACACCGTAACATAATTATTACTCTTTTAATTCGCTAATTGACAAAGACTTCCCAAGGGCCTGCCTCCCTAATGACCCCTATAACTCTCCTCTCTTTGACAAATTACGGTTATTATTACAGGCTTTATTTTATACTACTACTACTACTACTACTACTACTACTGCTGCTACTACTACTACTACTACTACTACTACTACTGGCGTGAGTAATTGGGAAAGCGTGAGAGAGAGAGAGAGAGAGAGAGAGAGAGAGAGAGAGAGTAAAAATCTCCCAGGAACTTCTCTCTCTCTCTCTCTAAGACTCCCAGTACGACATCCTGCCTCGCCAAGCCTTTGTTCTCTCTCTCTCTCTCTCTCAAACACACACACACACACACACACACACACACATACACACACACACACACACACGAGAGAAAAGACGTAAAGAAAAAAAAAAAGTTAAACATCGAGAAAGCGAGAAGAAGCAAGTGGTATCGAAACCTCATCTTGGAGGAAGCCGTTCTCTCTCTCTCTCTCTCTCTCTCCTGCCAGACGCACAAGCCAACCTCCAACCTCCTCCTCCTCCTCCTCCTCCTCCTCTTCCTCCTCCTCCTCCTCCTCTCCAGATCCCCATTTCCGGGTTGACATTTGAACATCCTTCGCCACATCCACCATCACGTAACTATGTCTCTCTCTCTCTCTCTCTCTCATTTCTTCTTCCTTTCCCTCTTCTATTTTACTCCCATTTCCTTCTTTTCTCTCCCATTCCTTACTTTTCCTTTCTCTACCTTTCCTTCAACTCCCTTCATCTCCCTTTTTTACCTGTCCCTTTCTCTCCCATTCCTTCCCATTATTTCCTCCTCCTTTCCCTCCTTTTCTGTCCCGTTCCTTCCCTCCTATTCCTTCCTCTCCCTTTCCCTTCCTTCCTTCGTCTCCCATTCCCTCCCTTTCCTTTTCTCTCCTATTCTTTCCTTTCCCTTTCTCTCCCATTCGTTCCTCTTCCTTTCCCTCCTTTCTCTCCTTTTCCTTCCTTCCTCTCCCATTTCTTGTTATGCCTTTCCCTCCCTCTCCGTTATTTCCGATTTCTTCTACCTTTCCCTTCCTTTGTATCCCTTTTCCTCCTCGTCCTTCTTCTCCACTTCCCTCCCTATCTTTCCCGTTCCCTTTTCTACCTTTTCCTCCCTTCCATCCCCCTCCCATTCCGCACGGGAGCAACCAGGAATGGAAGGGAGGGAAGGGGAGAAATGGGAGACAACGGAGGAGGCAGGAGGAAAAGTGGAGAGAAAAAGGAAAGAGAAAAAAAGACAGAACGTTTATCTTCCTGTATAATGGTCACCCCCCCCCTTCCCTTCCTCTCTTCCCTTCCCTTCGGCCCATCACCCCCGGCTACCCAGATGCCCCACCCCGTTAGAGCGAACACACACACCATTTCCTCCTGCACCTCTTGCTCCTCCACTCCCAAGCCCGTGGCGGGAGAAGTGGAGGTGTCCCCATCGGCTCCGTGGAGGTGGAGGCGTGGGTGGCGTGTAGGTAAAGGGGGGGAGGGAGGGGGTGGAAGGGGGCGTTAAGGAGGTCAGTTGGCAGGTGCATCGCTTAAGAATGGTGGTGGTGGTGGTGGTGGGCATAGAAAAAAAAATAACGGGTGAAAAAATAAACAGGAACGCTCTCCGCCATAGTGGTAGTAGATGTTGCGATAGTGGATGGATGGGTGGATGGATGAGTGGTGGATGTGGTGGTAGTGAGGCTGTATGATTTGTTATAACGGAAACTGTTGGAAAATGGAAATGGAGATAATGGTAGTAGTAGTAGTAGTAGTAGTAGTAGTAGTAGTAGTAGTAATAGTAATAGTAGTAGTAGTAGTAGTAGTAGTAGTAGTCAAAACAGAAGAAAAAGAAAAAGGAGAAGAAACAAGAAAAAGAAGACGAGGAGGAAGAAGAGGAAGAAACAAGAAGAAACAGAAAAAGAAGATGATGATAACGATGACGAAAAAGAAGAAAAAAGAACAAGAAAAAAGAGAAAAGAAGAAAAAAATGAAAAAGAATACGAATACGAAGAAAAAGTAAAAAATTTAAGACATGGACAGAAGAGAAATATGAACATAAACAACAACAACGAAATTATCACCACCACCAAACAAACAAATCACCAACAAAAACAAACAAACAATAAACAACAAAACACACAAAATACCGAAAAAAAAAAATGCAATCCTGTTCTATCCTCTTCCCCTCCCCTCCCCCCCCCCCCCCAAAAAAAAAAAAAAAACCCACCTGGCTGGACAGTGGGTATAATAATTAGGTGCGGCAATCAGCAGGTGGAGACGGGACGCTGTACAGGTGGAGACGAAGGTAACGGTGGCGGTGGATGGGTGGGAAAACGAGCCATTCTTGTGGTTGTTCTGGAAGTGGTGGTGGATGGCTGTGGTGGTGGTGGTGGTGGTGAGAATGGTGGTATTGGGGCGCTGACGTTAGTGGTGGTGGTAGTGGTAATTGTGGTGATAAGTGGTGGTGGTGGTGGTGATAATGGTGGTGGTGATGAGATAATGAGGGTAAACTGGTGTAGTGTGGTGGTGATGGTGTTCGTGGAATTGGGTAGTTGTAGTAATGGTAGTAGCAGTGGTGGTGGTGGTAGGTAGAAGTCACAGTGGTAGTGGTGGTGGTGGTAGTGAGGTAATAAGGTACTAAGGGTTGTAAAGTTAGCATAGGGTGGTGGTGATGATGATGATGATGGTGGTGGTGGTGGTGGTGGTGGGAGGAGAGTGTTAATGAGGCGGTGATCGGAGGTGATGAGGGGCTAAGACGACCGTACAAAGGAGGGGGGCGGGGCATGGGGAGGGGCTAGGTGGGGTGGGGGGGGGGGGGAGAAGCTCATTAGGGAGGTGATAGGTATTAGTGGAGTGGTGACTGGCCAGACAAAGGGAGGCCTGTCTGCTAAAGGGTCGGGATTCTCTAACGCTTCCTTCCGACTCATCAACTCATCACAAAGCCCCAAAAGAAGTTGAGTCGGGTTCCCATGAGTGTCTTTTTCACGTTCATGGTTTACAGAAGCTTTGTCACCCTACCATCAGGGACATAAAACTAACAATGGAAATGCCTAAACTCCTACGAAAGCCTTGTCAAATGTGTGAGCTTGGACGAAAAAATGTTTGAATAAGGCCCCAAGATAGTTATTACACCAAGGTACACAGTAACGTCATAAGGTCCAATTATTAACCCGGTAGCTGCGGGGGTCATGTTTCTCAGGTTGGGTTAGGTTAGGTTAGGTTAAAGGCCCCTCTAAGTTAAATAATGAGAAAGAATCATCACTCACACAAACCATTTCATAATATATATCAACGCATGTGATCATTTTATCATCATCTATTTTGGGAGGTTTATATCATGGCAGAAATTTGGCCCATCGCTGGTACACGGTAAAGCCGCAAATTTGGCCCGTCGCTGCTACCGGGTTAAAGAACTATCACCAGGAGGCAAGAAAAGGATGGATGGATGATTGGTAGGTCGCGGGGAGGAAGGAAAACGAGAGTCGGATACTGCGATTCATCATTACCAAGACGTTATGATCCGAAGGCGTTTTTTTTTTTTTTACAACAAAGGAGACAGCTCAAGGGCGCAAAAAAGGAAACAATAATGAAAAAAAAAGCCCGCTACTCGCTGCTCCTAAAAAAAAAGAATCAAAAGAGGTGGCCGAAAGAGAGGTCAATTTTCGGGAACTGCGGAAAATGACCACGACAAAAAAGAAGATGTATATAGTATGTTCTTCTGTGTCCAAATCATCGCGTAAAACCAGAACTCTAAATTTGAAAGAAGCATAAATGAGGGTATTTAAATCAACACTATTTCTTCCTTCAAGCCATACTAAATTATCTTACTTCACTTCTTTTTCAGGCAAAACTAAACCCTCATAAAATTATTAGAAAAAAAAAGAAACTCGCAGTAAAACGTGTCACAATTTGAAAGAAGCATAAATGAGGGTATTTAAGTCACCACTATTTCTTCCTTCAAGCCATACTAAATTATCTTACTTCACTTCTTTTTCAGGCAAAGCTAAACCCTCGTATTAGGACAAACAAAATAAAAGAAGCTGCCGTAGTATAACGTGCCACAATTTCTTCCATTAAAAGCACAAGGAAAGTAGGAAAGCATGAAAATTAAATGCCCTTACGCAAGGATACACAAGGACACACGGAGACTTCCAGTTTGTTCCACTCGTCCACTACTCTGTTCGTGAACCACACACATTTTGTTTTGTCATGTGATTGTCCTACTTTTTCTTAACCTAGAGGGATTTTCTTTTCTTTTTTTTCCTCGGGGGGATTCTGTTGTAAAGGGTTTTGTCCTATTTTTTTTTGTCCTACACCGGTAAAACACTTCAAAGTTTGCCTTTCTTTTGTGTCTTTAACTTTAAATGGCAACTCAATCACTGCTTAAAAAAAAAAAAACGTAAAAATACCCAATTCCTTTGCATCCACACACATTTTGTTTTGTCATGTGATTTTGCTCTATTTTTTCATTACCTAGATGGATTTTCCTTTTTTTTTTTTCCTCGGGGGGTTCTGTTGTAAAGGGTTTTGTCCTATTTTTTTTTGTCCTACACCGGTAAAACACTTCATAGTTTGCCTTTCTTTTGTGTCTTTAACTTTAAATGGCAACTCAATCACTGCTTAAAAAAATAAAACGTAAAATACCCAATTCCTTTGCATTTTGTTTTGTCATGTGATTCCCAGATGGATTTTCCTTTTTTTTTCGTGGTTCCTCAAGGGGTTCTGTCTATTTTTTTTCCACACTTTTTTAAACACTTACAGTTTTCTTTCTTTGCTTTTTGTTCTTAAAATTGTGTAACAACTGCTAAAAATTAAAAAAAAAACAAAAAGTATCACCATCAGGAGTTACAGACCTCCTCGCTCCTCCACGTCATCCCATCAACACAACCACAAAATACATAATTTGGCAGCATCTAACTGTTCACATCACACATCTACAACGGGGGTTACTGGGCTGGGGAGTTACTTTGTTACACTGGGCTCTGGAGGACCAACAAAACAACACGCTGGGCGGAGGCGAAGCTGGAGGTGGCTTCTTCTTCTTCTGGAGTGTTTAGAGCAGTGGTTCCCAACCTTTTTTCTGTCGTGTCCCCCTTCATCAACTTCAACCACCCGGATTTCCCCCTTCATGTGGACGAGGGAAAAAGTAGCAAAACCACGAAATTTACTTGCTAAATAACACAAATAATATAATGAATAAATAGTAGCCAAACACATATTTACTTAATAACACAAATGAGTCAATCAATAGCTCTGACGCCCCGTTTTCGCCAACTAAGTGCAAGTGATTTATATTTCCTTCAGGTTAAATTTCCCCACTAGAATCATAAAATTTCTCCCCAGGGGTAAATTTCCCCCAGGTTGGGAAATGCTGGTTTAGAGGTTATATTACCGGCTACCGGAGGATGCAGCCAGGAGACATGAGGAAAAGATATCTGTATTGTGCAATATAGAACCATATACATTAGAAAAGATGCATTTCCGCGATGATGTAGGTAGTTGGCTTCGCGTGTCCTGCATGCCGCACACCAGCACTGCACAAAAGGATGGCATTTCGGCAAAAAGTGTCTTTCGGCAACAACGGAGGAGCGCGGTGTGGTTTGTTGGTCCTCCAGAGCCCGGCCCGAGCTAGAACTTGACGAGTTGTGACGTTTCATGCTCTGCAGCTATACGACTTAACATTCCGATTGATAAGCAGCACCGTACCGAAGAACGAAGTGCATGAACGTCGAGACTGCTACTGCTGATGACGATGGTGTAATAATAATAGTGGTGGTGGTTGTGGAGGTGGTGGTGGTGGTTGTGATGTCAGTAGCGTCAACCTCAATTAGTGGTGACGGTAACGGTGTGTGGGGTGATGAGGCTGATAGTTGTGATGATGGTGATGATGGTGATGATGGTGATGAGAGAGAAGAGAAGAAGGGAATGAGAGGTGAAGGTGACGAGAGATGCGGAGGAATGAGGGAGGAGGAAGGGAGGGAAAGGGAAAGGAGGGAGGAGGAAAGGAATGAAGTGGAGAGAGGGAGGGAGATTAAGGTGTGGTAGACGGAAGAAGGAGGGAGGAAGGGAAGGATGGATGGAGAGAGGAAGAGGAGGGGGGGAGGGAGGGGAGGGGAGGGGGAGGGGGGAGGGGGGGTTGGTATTTCCTGTCCCTCCTCTCTCTCTCTCTCTTTCTCTCTCTCGCATCTCCACCTTTCTCTCGCGGCCTGAGAACGAGAGAGAGAGAGAGAGAGAGAGAGAGAGAGAGAGAGAGAGAGAGAGAGAGAGAGAGAGAGAGAGAGAGAGAGAGAGAGAGAGAGAGAGAGAGAGAGAGAGAGAGAGAGAGAGAGAGAGAGAGAGAGAGAGAGAGAGAGAGAGAGAGAGAGAGAGAGAGAGAGAGAGAGAGAGAGAGAGAGAGAGAGAGAGAGAGAGAGAGAGAGAGAGAGAGAGAGAGAGAGAGAGAGAGAGATCTCTCTCTCTCTCTCTCTCTCTCTCTCTCTCCATGATTTTCCCTTTTCCTTATTTTTTTTGTTTACTTTTTCTTCTTTTTTGTCTCACTACTTTATCATTCTCTCTCTCTCTCTCTCTCTCTCTCTCTCTCTCTCCGTGAGACAATGAGAGGGAGGGAGGGAGAGAGAGAGAGAGAGAGAGAGAGAGAGAGAGAGAGAGAGAGAGAGAGAGAGAGAGAGAGAGAGAGATAGAGAGAGAGAGAGAGAGAGAGAGAGAGAGAGAGAGATAATAGTAATAGTAGAGAAAGAATTACCACTAATACTACAACAATGACAACTACTACTACTACTACTATTACTACTGCTACTTTACTACTACTACTACTACTACTACTACTACTACTACTACTACTGCCACCACTACTACCATTACTACTACTACTACTACTGCTACTTTACTACTACCACTACTACTACTACTACTACTACTACTACTACTACTACTACTACTACCACTACTAATTTTACTACTACAACTTCCTGCTCTTTCCTCACTTTATTTCCCCCTGACTTACTCATTACTACAGTCCCTCATCCTTGCTACCACTCCCCCCCTCCCTCTCCCAGCCTCCCTCCCTCCCCCCTCCCACCTCCTCCCTTCCTTCCTCCCCATTCCTCCGCTCTCCTCCCCCTCCCTCTTCCCCCGTCCCGTCTCCTAGTCCAAACAACGGAATCTGCCGGAGAGAGAGAGAGAGAGAGAGAGAGAGAGAGAGAGAGAGAGAGAGAGAGAGAGAGAGAGAGAGAGAGAGAGAGAGAGAGAAAAAAAAAAAAAAAATGAGAGAGGAGGGGAAAAAAAAATCAAGAAAAATAAGGGAAAGGAAAATAAAGACAAAGAAAAATAAAGGAAATAAAAAAAGATTAAGAAAGGAAAGGAACAGAGAGGAGGTGGTAAAGAAAACGCAAGGAAAGGAAAATGCTCATCTTTTTAACGAGAAAACTAAAAAAAAAAAAAAAGCGTGTGAATCAGGGAGAGGGGTGAGAAAGGAAGGGAAAGGAGAGAAGGGAAGGGAGGGAGGAGGAGGAGTAAGGGAAAGGTACTGGAAGGAAGGGGAGGAAGGGAGAGGCTAGAGAGGTTGAAGTGGAAGGAGAAATGGTGAGAAGGGAGTTGGTGTGAAGGATAAGGAAGGAAAGGAAGGGAAGGGAAGGGAAGGGAAGGGAAGGTAGAGGAGGGGAGATATGTGGAATAGGTATAGGGTGAAGAAGAAAAGGAGGGGAAGGAGAGGAAGGGGGAGTGGATATTGCATAGAGAGGAGGGAAGAAAAGGGGAAGGGAAGGGAGAAGAGATATGAGGAAGGGGTAAAAGCTGCGAAGGGAAGAAGAAAGGAAAGGGAAGGGAAGGGAAGGAGAAGGAAAAGAAGGGAAGGGAAGGAGAGGGAAGGGAAGAGGGTCGTGTGGAAAGAATGGAAGGAGGGAAAAAATGTGAAGAAAGAATGAAGTGGAAAGTGAACTGAAGGGAAAGAGAGGGAAGGGAAAGAGAGGGAGGGGAAGGGGGAGGGAAAACGGGGTTGTGTGGAAGGAAAGGAAGAAGGGAAGAAATGTGAAAGTATATGAGATGAGAAGGAAAGGGGAGTGAGGGGAAGGAGAGGAAGGGGAGGAGGGGAAGGGCGTGGAAGGGAAGGAAGGATAGAACAGGGATGGGGGAGGGCGTGGAAGGGAAGGAACGAGAGACTGAGGGGAAGGGGAAGGGCATGGAAGGGAAGGAACGAGAGACTGAGGGGAAGGGGAAGGGCGTAGATGGGGAAAGGGAAGGGGAGAAGCATTAAGAAGGGATGGGTGATGGAAGTACTGGAAGCTCCCACGAACCAGTTCTCTCCCTCCCCTCCCTCTCCTCCCCCTTTCTCTTCCCTCCCCCCTCCCTTCCCGTTCTCCTTTCTTCGGTTGCCTTCCTCCCCTCCCTTCCCCTCCCCAACGCCTTCCTTCCCGTCTTGATATTGATTGAGCTATTTCCTGAACACGCACGTACACACATACACACAAACAAACGTACTTAGACACATACATATTCGCATTTTAGGAGCAATGAGTAGCGGGCTTTTTTTTCACATTTGTTTCCTTTTTTTTATGCCCTTGAACTGACTCCTCTGCTGTAAAAAAGATACATAAATATAAACAAGTACCTTAATGACAAGTATTACATTTCCTTTTATTAATAAGTACGGCATGGTAGGCTGTAACTAACTTTTTCCATTGATTCATATTTTCGCTTTCACTGACTGGAAAAAAAAAGTCATGAACAAAATCCGCATCGAATAAGACACTGAAGTACGTGGGTTTGATTAATAGCAAGCCGATGACAGGCGGAAACTTCAATAAATAGAAAGAACTGATCCACGGAAGGAAGGGAGGAGAGGGAGAGAGATGAGGCACGGGCGGGAGCGAGGGAGGGATGTAACAGAGCCTCACACTTGGCCATGAGAGAGGAGAGGGGTGAGGGAGGGGGAGGGGCGTCAGGAAGGTGAGGGATGAGCGCGAGTCAGGCGTGGCGTGCGGGGGCGGGGCGGAGGGCGGCGGAACGTGCAGCGCGCGTGTGGTGGCGAGGGGAAAGGAGAGCAAGGGTGAGGGGAGAGGCTGCGCGTGATGGCGGTCAGGTGGGGGAAAGGGTGAGGGGGGGGGGGACAAACACCCACCCTCCCACCTGCCGCCCAACAGGTGTCGCCTCCCTTTCACCAACACGTGGAGGGCGCGCGTGCGACTGATGGCGGCTGCGGAAATTTACCACAAATATTTTTACAAGTCTTCGGTGAGTAATGAAAGTTGTGTGTGGACGCTTGCGAGTGTACGCCAGGCAGGAGCCAGGCCGGCGGTGCAGCGGCGGGCGGCGAGGCGTCACAGCGGCCTGGCAATGTTTGTAAACATTGGCAGGTGTGATGCACGTGGTGGCGCGCGGGCAGCAGGTGCGGGGTCGGGGTGGGTCGGGGCAGGGCAGCAACAGGTGGGCTGCACGTGGTGAGGCGCGTGGCAGGGGCGGGACTGCGGGGCAGGGTGTGGGGGGGGTTGAGGGAGGCGTGAACGAGGGAGGAAATGGAAGGGGAGAGAAAGGTTACGACAGGTGCAGCGAACAGGTGGGGTGCACGTGGCAGGGGCGGGGCGGGGCGGGGCGGCAGGGGGCAGGCTGGCATGAACGAGAGAGGAAATGGAAGGGGAGGAAAGGTTACGACAGGTGCAGCGAGCAGTTTTTACCCTCGTTCCCCGAGCACTGTGGACTCGCCCCGCACAGGTGTTATGCGGCCTGCGGGGGATGCGAGGTTGCGGGGCAGGGGCAGCATGTTTGGGAGGCAGGGGGGGAAGGGGGGGGATAGTTGCAGCTTCCTCCTCCCCAAACCCTCAACGCCGACAGCACGAAAGGATCCGACAGTCTCCCCTAACAACCACACCTCCTGGCGGCGGGAAGGAGATTCACCGATGTTAGACTGAACACTTTGGCACACGGGACTTCTTTTCTTTTTTAAGTGTGTGCAATTTCAGGATTACAAAGGACATAAATGAATTTATACTTATATTTATAAATCCTTCTTTGTCTCTAAGCAAAAAAAAAAAAAAAGAAACGAAAAGATTTAGTTTGAGAGAGAGAGAGAGAGAGAGAGAGAGAGAGAGAGAGAGAGAGAGAGAGAGAGAGAGAGAGAGAGAGAGAGAGAGAGAGAGAGAGAGAGAGAGAGAGAGAGAGAGAGAGAGAGAGAGAGAGAGAGAGAGAACCTGAAATAAATTTATACTTATATTTCTAAATAAAGCAAAAGTCGGCTAAAAGAGAAAAAGAACAATATACACAGCCTCCAGCGGTGACCTCAATACTGCGTTTACGTATGAGCCTATTTTCTCTTCGGCATCTTCATAGTATACGCAACAAAGACAACTGCCTTACTTAAACCAACAAAGAATTAAAGTTAAAACAGCGGTCCGATAAGATTGTTCAAATGTTGTATAATCTCACGGATATTAAGGTGAAAAAGAAGACAGGTCACGGACAACCCAAAAATATGCAGCAGGAATTTATTTAATATAATATAAAAAAAAAGACGCAAATTCAGCCTTTTTCAGTTAAAGATACGGACTGATATTGCCCGTATGAAATGTCTTATTTGCTTTATATCAAAGGGTAAAGATGTGTGTGTGTGTGTGTGTGTGTGTGTGTGTGTGTGTGTGTGTGTGTGTGTGTGTGTGTGTGTGAGAGAGAGAGAGAGAGAGAGAGAGAGAGAGAGAGAGAGAGAGAGACGAGCTTCAGAAAAACATAAGAAAACACAGAAAAAAAGATGCACACACACACACACACACACACACACACACTCACACACACACACACACACACACACACACACACACACACACACACACACACATAATCAGACAATAATATAAAGAATAGAGAAGTTTGGTAGATAGATAAACTGATAGACAATGTGAGAGAGAGAGAGAGAGAGAGAGAGAGAGAGAGAGAGAGAGAGAGAGAGAGAGAGAGAGAGAGAGAGAGAGAGAGAGAGAGAGAGAGAGAGAGAGAGAGAGAGAAAGGGGGGGGAGAAGAGAGAGGAAAAGGAGGGCGGAGGCTACACGTGTTGGCGTGCGTGCGTGAAGTGTGACAAGGAGAGAAGAGGAGGAGGAGGAGGAGGAGGAGGAGGAGAAGGAAGAGGAGGAGGAGAGAAGGAAACAATGGAGGGAGGGGCACGGCTAAGGAAGGAAGGAACTCTGAAGGGAAGAGAGAGAGAGAGAGAGAGAGAGAGAGAGAGAGAGAGAGAGAGAGAGAGAGAGAGAGAGAGAGAGAGAGAGAGAGAGAGAGAGAGAGAGAGAGAGAGAGAGAGAGAGAGAGAGAGAGAGAGAGAGAGAGAGAATAAATATTGCGAAAAGGAAAAAAAAAGTATATAGCAAGAAAGAAGAAGAGAGAAAACGGAAAATATAGGCAAAAAAAGAATGGAAGAGAGAGAGAGAGAGAGAGAGAGAGAGAGAGAGAGAGAGAGAGAGAGAGAGAGAGAGAGAGAGAGAGAGAGAGAGAATCAATGGGGAGACGGTTGGTTGGTTACTATACCCAACCCCCCCTTTCCCTTCTTGCCCCTTCCCTCCGCTCCCCCCTTCACCTTCCCGCCCCCCTCCCCCCCTTTCCCTTCTCTCATCTTGACGGCCTGTATTCAATTTAAGCTCCATTGTGTGTGCTAGTATGTGCGTTCTTTCTGTGTGCGTTTTTTTTCCTCGTGTGCGTTTTTTCTGATGTGTACGTTTTTTTTTCCTTGGTGTGCGCTTGTGGGATTCTTTTTTTTTTTTTAGGGGTGGAGGGCAAGAGAGAGAGAGAGAGAGAGAGAGAGAGAGAGAGAGAGAGAGAGAGAGAGAGAGAGAGAGAGAGAGAGAGAGAGAGAGAGAGAGAGAGAGAGAGAGAGAGTCTGTGCGTATAAGTGTGACTGTGGTGATGATGGTTATAAGTAGTAGCAATAGTTGTAGTAGTAGTAGTAGTAGTAGTAGTAGTAGTAGTAGTAGTAGCAGCAGCATCACCAGCACTAACAACAACAACAACAACAACAACAATTTAAAAGCAGCAGTAGAAGCAAAAAAAAAAAATAATAATAATAATAATAATAAAGGAAAAAGAAGAAGAAGAAGAAGAAGAGGAGGACAGAGCACTATTATTTATAAGAGAGTATATTACTAATTTATGTAGTAGTAGTAGTAGTAGTAGTAGTAGTAGTAGTAGTAGTAGTAGTAGTAGCGGTGGTTGTTGTGGTGGTCGGGGTACACCACCACCACCACCACCACCTGTCCTGCCCACATAATACTTCTGACCCTTCTATTAGCGGCAAGTGTACGGAGGGAGGGAGGGAGGGAGGGAACATGGAGAGACAGGAGGGACAGAAGGGAGGGACGGGATGAAAGATGGTGAGACAGGAGGGAAGATGGAGATAAAGAAGGGACGGGAGGGAGAGACGGGAGGGAATGGTAGAGAGGATGGAGGGAAGGGAGAGAGAGAGAGAGAGGAGAGAAGATAGAAAGGAAATAAAAAAAAAGAGAGAGAGAGAGAGAGAGAGAGAGAGAGAGAGAGAGAGAGAGAGAGAGAGAGAGAGAGAGAGAGAGAGAGAGAGAGAGAGAGAGAGAGAGAGAGAAAATAAAGATGGGAGAGAACAATGGAGACACGAGAGGGAGAGAGATGAGAGAGAAAGGGAGAGAGATGGAGAGGCGGAGGAAAGATGAGAGAAGGGAGGCAACAGGTATAGCGAAGTCGGTGGATGTGGAGGAAGAGAGAGAGAGGAAGGGAGGAGGAGGGGAGGAAGAGAGGGAGGAAGAAGCATAGTAGAAGGGTGTCTAATAAACGGGGTCTGGCCTGATAACTTATGCATTACCTCGATATAAAGACCCGAGTTATAGTAGTAATATCTACCCCTCTTCCCCCTCCCCCCCTCCCCTCCCCTTCCCTCTCCCCTACCTGCCCTTCTTTTTCCTCCAGTTCCCTCCCTTCACCTTTCTCTTTTCCCTCTATATCTTCCTTATCCCTCCTTTTTTTGTTTTTTTTTTTTTGAACTCTCCCTTTCCTTTTCTCTCCATTCCCCTCTTTTATTCAATTTTCTATCCCTTTCCCCTTCTTTTCCCTTTACTGGTTCTATCAATTCCTTTCCTCTTCTCTCTATTTCCCTCTTTCATTCAATTTTCTTCCCTTCTCCCCCTCTTTATTTTACTAGTTCCGTCTCTCTTTTCTTTTCCTTTCTCCTCCTTTCTTCATCTCTCTCTCCTATCACTCTTTTCTTTCCATTTTCTTCCCCTTTCACCTCTTCCCCTTTACTGTGCTCTTCTCCTTCCCTTCCTTATCTATGCCTCCCTTCTACACCTGTCTCTCTCTCTTACCCATTCCTTCTTTTTTCTTCCCCTCTCATCTCTTCCCCTTTACTCTTTCTATCCTTCCTTTCTTTCCTATTCCTTTCCTTCCTCAATTATCTCCCCCTCCTTCCCCACAACTCTCCTACCCCACCATTCCTTTTCCTCTCCCCATCCTTCATATCTCTCCCTACCCTTCCCTTTTATCAATCCCCTTTTCACTGGACTGTTTCTACTCCTATACCCTCCTTTCCTATCCCCTCCCCTTCCCTTCTCCACCTCTCCATTCCCTTCCATCTCCGCCTCCATCTCAATCCCTCATCTCATCTCCCTCCCATTCCTTCCTGACGACCACAGCATCAATATATATAAGCTCTAGATAGGCCGGTGACATCCTAGCCAGTCTTGTTATCTTAGTGAGGCCAAACAGGTTATTACATTGACGAAGAAATGAGTAAAGAAAAGTAATACTAGAACGGTCTGTGTGTGTGTGTGTGTGTGTGTGTGTGTGTGTGTGTAATATAGGTTAGGTTTTCAGCATCTTGTCCAGAGTGAGTGGTAAGCGGTGGGGAGTGGAGGAGGAGGAGGAGGAGAGTTATCACACACACACACACACACACACACATAATACAGTACCTTTCTTCCATTTCCCTCCCCTTCTTTACCTCCCCCCTCCCTTTAAATCCCCCCCACTTACCTCCACTTATTTTCCGAGGGGAAGTATGCAGGGAGGAATAAAATGAGGAAAAATGAAGCAGAAAACCATCAATATAACGTCAGCATCAAATGACTAGTAGGCACCCCACGTTCGAGCCCCGCCCCGCCCCGCCCCGCCCCCCCCGCCCAACCTTCCGGTGGCGAGAGGGATGGGGATGGGTAGGATGGGGTGGGTATAAGGATGGGGGTGGGGAGGGAAGGGGCAGGTTAGGTAAGGTAGGGATGGGCAGGTAGGGTAGGGGAGATGGGATGGGTAGGATAGGTAGGGGTGGGCAGTATCTCCTTCCTCCGCCCCGCCCCGGCCCGTTCGTGCCCCGCCCTGCCCCGGTTCAGTCTGCCTCGCGAGTTTAGGGTAAAAAACAAACATCCCGGGGCTGGCCGACCTCCGAGAATGTTAATGTGTGTGTGCGTGTGTATGTGTGTGTGTGTGTGTGTGTGTGTAATCCCCGTTATGTGCACCCCAAGCCTGTGTGCACATTTTGGTTAGGTAAGCAGAGAACGAACACTTGTGGGCTTAATCGTATATCATTTATCATTTACGGACACACACACACACACACACACACACACACACAGGGAGGTCTGTACTCGACACATGCGTATGGAATATAAATGGAGCACTAACTGTTATTCTCTACAGTCATTTATTTATAGGAACACACGGTTTGGGATGGTTATAAAACGTTCACTATTTTAATCTAGACCTACAATACACATAGTTGTCAATACATGTATACTTCTTGTCGTCGAGGTGGTGTTGGGTACTCATATCGCATTGCAAGACATTTCACCGCCCAAGAACACATATTTGACAAGGCTTTCGTAGGAGTTGTGGGCATTTCCAGGAGTAGTTGTATGACCCTGGTTGTAGTTTGCCCCTTCTTCTGTACCGTGAACCTGAAGAAACACTCATTAGAACCAGACTGACCCCCTCTTTGACCTCTAGAAATAGCTAATGAGATAATCGAGGTCTGTATTATAAGACACCAACGCTTCTAACATCAGCTATTTCGAAAGGTCAAAGAGGGGGTCAGTCGGGTACTAATGAGTGCTTCTTGGCTATTGATGAGAGTGCTACTAACCTCTGCCTTTCAAACCGCTCTCTCAAGACTCCATCCCTTCAGTCATCTCACGCCTCCTAGCTACCACCAGGGTCATAAAACTACTACTGGAAATGCTCACAACTCCTACGAAAGCCTTGTCAAATATGTTTTCTTGGGTGGCGAAATGTCTTGCAATACAACCCATAATATAATAGAGCCAATTTCACAGTCCAACACAGTGTCTTCGCAACAGCCCGAACCAAACTATAGAATCCCATACAATCCAAAATGAGGAGATCTTCGATGCCACACTAAATACACAAGACTTTTCCTGTATAGTTTCATCAAATTTGTGAACTTAAATATAAACACTAGACACTATACAAGGAAATTTCGAAGGCTCTGGTATTGGGTTGGGAGCTTACTAACCGATCATGGGGAACTGTGGAACTGGCCCATAGTCACTTGAACATTGCCGTCAGTCTCCTGTGTTGCTGCGTCACAAAAAGCCAAAGGGTGTGTGTGGGAAGGAAACGGATCCGGTCTTAACTTCTCTCCTGATAACAGACTTCGACATCCTCTGGCACCAATACAACATAACCGGATTCTGAATTAAGGCGAGGCTTGTCTACCAAACTCATGTTGAAGAGTGCGGAGTAGTCATCAACGCAGGCCACTATGAAACTCAATTTTGGTAAGAAGGGCGACATTTTGGGTGATAGAACAGAGCGCTATGGATTAATACAGAACAAGAGACTGTCAACAATAGCTAGGAAGCGTGAATTGGATGGAGGGAAGGAGTCAGGAGAGAGCAGTTTGGGAGGTAGAGTTTAGTAGCGTTTTAACAATAGCTATGAAGCGAGAGATGAATAGGGGTAAGGAGTCAAAAGAGGATGAACAGTTTGGAAGGCAGAATTAGTAGCACACTTATCAATGATCGTGAGATGACTGAAGGGATGGAGTCTTGAGAGAGCAGTTTGGAAGGTAGAGGTTAGCAGCACTCTGACCTATAGCTATGAAGCCCAAGATGAATAGAAAGGAGTAGAGAGGAAGATTAGTAGCACACTTATCAATAGCGGAGAAGAATGAAGGGATGGAATCTTGAGAGAGCGGTTTGAAAGGCAGAGGTTAGCAGCACTCTGACCAATAGCTATGAAGCGTGAGATGAATGGAATGAAGGAGTCAAGATAGGAAGAGTTTGGAAGGGAAAGATTAGTAGCAGTAGTCTTGAGAGAGCAGTTTGGAAGGTAGAGTTTAGTAGCACTCTCATCAATAGCCAGGAAGCGTGAGATGAACAGAAAGAAGGAGTCAAGATAGGAAGTTAGGAAGGGAAAGATTAGTAGCAGTAGTCTTGAGAGAGCAGTTTGGAAGGTAGAGTTTAGTAGCACTCTCATCAATAGCCAGGAAGCGTGAGATGAGCAGAAAGAAGGAGTCAAGATAGGAAGAGTTTGGAAGGGAAAGATTAGTAGCAGTAGTCTTGAGAGAGCAGTTTGGAAGGTAGAGTTTAGTAGCACTCTCATCAATAGCCAGGAAGCGTGAGATGAACAGAAAGAAGGAGTCAAGATAGGAAGAGTTTGGAAGGGAAAGATTAGTAGCAGTAGCCTTGAGAGAGCAGTTTGGAAGGTAGAGTTTAGTAGCACTCTCATCAATAGCCAGGGAGCGTGAGATGAACAGAAAGAAGGAGTCAAGATAGGAAGAGTTTGGAAGGGAAAGATTAGTAGCAGTAGTCTTGAGAGAGCAGTTTGGAAGGTAGAGTTTAGTAGCACTCTCATCAATAGCCAGGAAGCGTGAGATGAACAGAAAGAAGGAGTCAAGATAGGAAGAGTTTGGAAGGGAAAGATTAGTAGCACTCGGCCTAAAACAACATCCGAAATCACAAAGGAAGCTCCACATACCACCGAACCGTCTGAAAGTGGCCAAGAAAGCTGCAGAACGGTCCTTAAAATAATTGCGGAACACACATTGACGACTAGAGGGAAAGGTGGTCGCTGATAGATGTTATACAACGCGCGTAAGTTTGTCTGAAGTCACGGGTCATTATTTACGCATACAAATCAGGAGCAGCGAGTAGCGGGCTTGTTTTATTTTTTTTATTGTTGTTTCCTTTTTTTTGTGCCCTTGTGCTGTCTCCTTTGATGTAAAAAAAACAACGAAAAAAAAGAAAAAGTGTGCGGCATGGAAAAAGTTGTAGATCGTTTATCCTTCCCGAGTGTTTGTGCGGAGTGTGTGTGTGTGTGTGTGTGTGTGTGTGTGTGTGTGTGCAAAGTGTGTTCCATGTAAGTGTGTGAGTACATTACGTCACATCCCTGGAAACGCATAAAACTACCCCTGGAAATTATTAAAACTACCCCTGGAAATGCTTAAAACTACCCTGGAAATGCTTAAAACTACCGCTGGAAATGCTTAAAACTACCCCTGGAAATGCTTAAAACTACCCCTGGAAATGCTTAAAACTACCCTGGAAATGCTTAAAACTACCCTGGAAATGCTTAAAACTACCCCTGGAAATGCTTAAAACTACCCCTGGAAATGCTTAAAACTACCCTGGAAATGCTTAAAACTACCCCTGGAAATGCTTAAAACTACCCTGGAAATGCTTAAAACTACCGCTGGAAATGCTTAAAACTACCCCTGGAAATGCTTAAAACTACCCTGGAAATGCTTAAAACTACCCTGGAAATGCTTAAAACTACCCCTGGAAATGCTTACAACAACCCTGGAAATTCTTAGGCTAAAACTACCCCTAAAAATGCTTAAAACTACCGCTGGAAATGCTTAAAACTCCTTCAAAAGACGTCATTTAGTGTGCTTGGGCGTCTAAATGTTTAAGAATATAACCTTATGTATTATTAAGCGGTACGAAGGTGAGTTTGTGCCGTGTCTTTAGGTGAAGGTACAGGTGCGTGGCCCTCAAGGTGTTGTGAACCTGTGTAGCGATAGACTCGTTGAACCTTCTCCAGGGAACACCTGACATTGCGGATACAGGTAAGTGGACGTGAAGCATTGCACCTGTAGGGATAAGTACTGCTGTCGTGTGTGTGTGTGTGTGTGTGTGTGTGTGTGTGTGTGTGTGTGAGAGAGAGAGAGAGAGAGAGAGAGAGAGAGAGAGAGAGAGAGAGAGAGAGAGAGAGAGAGAGAGAGAGAGAGAGAGAGAGAGAGAGAGAGAGAGAGAGAGAGAGAGAGAGAGAGAGAGAGAGAGAGAGAGAGAGTGAGAGAGAGAGAGAGAGAGAGAGAGTGAGAGAGAGAGAGAGAGAGAGAGAGAGAGAGAGAGAGAGAGAGGAGGAGGAGGAGGAGGCCCGCTACTTCCCTGTTCACCCTCAGGCTTCCCCTTCGGCTTCCTCCCCTTCCCTTCCCCTTCCCTTCCCCCGGAGAGGAAGGGAAGGGGGAGAGGGAGGGAGGCTGAGCTGACGAGAGAGAGAGAGAGAGAGAGAGAGAGAGAGAGAGAGAGAGAGAGAGAGAGAGAGAGAGAGAGAGAGAGAGAGAGAGAGAGAGAGAGAGAGAGAGAGAGAGAGAGAGAGAGAGAGAGAGAGAGAGAGAGAGAGAGAGAGAGACACACATAAACAAACATACAGATATACTAACAGGCAGGTAGACAAAACAGACTACAAACAAGAGATGGACAAAAAATAAAAAAAATAAAAAGAGACAGACAGACAGGCAGATGGGCAAAGAAACAGACATACATACACACAAACAGATACATACACACACACACACACACACACACACACACACACACACACACACACACACACACACACACACACACACACACACATCTGACTTAATCTAAGATCCGACTCGACTTTTATAATGTTATTTATTATATATAATTCATATGTTTTATGTATTATTTATCTAAAGTACACACACACACACACACACACACACACACACACACACACACACACACACACACACACACACAGGCGGAATGAACAAGTCCTGTCAAACACATGTTACGAACGAACACTTGTATAACTTGAAACACACAACACACACACACACAAACACCTGTATCCAACGCACCTGTTTTCTTCTTCCCTCCATCCTTCCTCCCTTCCCTCCTTTCCCTCCCTTCCTTCCCTTCCCTCCCTCCCTTCCTCTCCCTTAACCCCATAACCTGACCATCTCAAGGGGGCGTTTTTATCCCCTTCTCCTTTCTTCCTTTTCTCTCGTGCTTTTTCTTTCCCTTCCCTCCCTCCCTCCCTCCCTCTCTCTTCCTCTCCCTCCCTCTCTCTCCCTCCCTCTCCCTCTTTCTCTTCTTCTGGGTAAGATTTTTTGCTCGCTTCGTGGTTGTCTCAGTTTCCCTCCCTCCCTCCCTCTCTCTCTCTCTCTCTCTCTCTCTCTCTCTCTCTCTCTCTCTCTCTTTCTGGTCTACATTTTCCTTTTCCTTTTTTTTCTTTTTTCTTTTCCTTTCTTCTTTCTCTCTCTCTCTGGCCACATGTTCACAGACCTCCTCCTCCTCTGTCCAAATGAGAGAGAGAGAGAGAGAGAGAGAGAGAGAGAGAGAGAGAGAGAGAGAGAGAGAGAGAGAGAGAGAGAGAGAGAGAGAGAGAGAGAGAGAGAGAGAGAGAGAGAGAGAGAGAGAGAGAGAGAGAGAGAGAGAGAGAGAGAGAGAGAGAGAGAGGTGCGTCTTAAGTTACAAAGTTATGTGTCTCTTCGACGGTACTGAATAGAAAGGGAGGAGGGAGGGAGGGAGGGAGAAAAGGGAAGAAAGGGAGGGAAGGGAAGGCTGATAGAAGACGAAGGAGGAGGAGGAGGAGGTGGATGGGGAGGAAGGAGGAGGAGGAGGAGGAGGAGGTTCTAGCTGAGTGGGAGAGAAAGGAGAGAAAGAGAGAGAGAAGACATAAATCGATGAAGGGAAAGGATAAGGAAAAAGGGAAGGAAGAGAACCCGTTAGCCCGTATAGAAGAGGGAGGAAGGAAGATAAGGAGGAGGAGGAGGAGGAGGAGGAGGAGGAGAAAGAAGATGAGTGAGGAAACCTGTTAGCCCGTGAAGAAGAGGAAAGGAAGAATAGATAAGGAGGAGAAGGAAGAGGAGGAGGAGAGGAGAAAGAGGAGGAAAAAAGAGAAATTGGATAATGGTCGTATGGAGAGGCTGAGGAAGAGGCTTAAGAGGAAAATCAAGAGGAAAATTAATGGTAAATGATTGGAGAGGAAAAGGAGGAAGAGGAAAAAGAGGAAAGAGTACATAGGAAAAAGACAAGAATAATGAAAGGATGAGAAGAAATACTGAAGAAAGGAAAACAGTAAAAAAGAAAATAATAATAAGAGAATAATAAGAAAAGGAGAAAAAAACTACTGATGATAATAATAATAATAATAATAATAATAATAATAATAATAATAAGAAGAAGAAGAAGAAGAAGCAGAAGAATTAGAAGAAAACAACAGCAACAACAACAATGATAACAAGACACGACAGGAATGAAGAAGAAGAAAAAGAAGACAAAGACGACGAAGATAAATTATATATAAAAAAAAACGAAAAGAAAAAAAAGCTTGTAACAGGTGACATGAAGACCTCGAGAAGAAGAAGAAGAACAACAACAACAACAACAACAAGAACAACAACAACAATATAAACCGAATAAAGAAAAAAAAAAGAGCAGAAAAAAAAGATGTAGAAAGAAAAGGAAGAAGATTGTGACGGGTGACTTGAAGACCTGGTGGGGAGAAGGGGGGGAGCCGGGGGGGGGGGAGGGGGACAGAGGAGGGGGGGAAGTGGGTGACGGATGACGGGTGACGGGAGACAGGGATTGGACAGATAGCAGCGAGAACAAAGGTGTCGTGTAGATGGGAAACCACCTGTGTGTGTGTGTGTGTGTGTGTGTGTGTGTGTGTGTGTGTGTGTGTGTTATGCAGACCTGTACGTATAGACTGCCCGGCAACATCAAATAGAACAATCACACACACACACACACACACACACACACACACACACACACACACACACACACAAACATGTCTGCTTTCTGTTACACTGTATAAATAAATGACACGATCTATCTTTCTCTCTATCTATCTATCTATCTGACTCGACAAGCAAGAGGGAAATAAACGTAACAAGAAAGAAAAAAAGAATAAAAAGAAGGATAAAAGAAGAAAAAAAGAGCAAAAAGAATGAAAGAAGAAACAGATTGAAAGAACATTAATATAATCCGTGACGTAATGAAGTAAACAAGAACGTATAGAGGAAGGACGGGGAGAGGCAACAGGTGTGTGTGTGTGCTGAACAGGTGTGTGCTGGTGTGTCTGTGTTTGTTCCCATTCTCTCTCTATGTACCCCTATCTATCAATGAATCTATCTATCTATCTATCTATCCACTCTTTTACATTCTTTTCTTCACGTCTTTCAAAAATTATCAAGTTGACTGTTTTCATTGTCATTCTTTCTATCGGTCTTTATCTATCTATCTATCCATCTATCTATCTATCAATCTATTCGCTCTTTTACATTCTTTTCTTCACGTCTTTCAAAAATTATCAAGTTGACTGTTTTCATTGTCATTCTTTCTATCGGTCTTTATCTGTCTATCTATCCATCTATCTATCTATCAATCTATTCGCTCTTTTACATTTTTTTCTTCATGTCTTTTAAAAATTATCAAGTTGACTGTTTTCATTGTCATTCTTTCTATCGGTCTTTATCTATCTATCTATCTATCTATCTATCGATCTATCTACTTATCTATCTATATCTATCCTTTCACTTCCATTCTTCTCTTCTCATCTCTCAAAAAATTCTCAAGTTGA
>NC_066549.1:7750994-7783494 GCF_024679095.1 Eriocheir sinensis | reverse complement strand
AAGGAAGTGGAGGTGGGGAGGGCAGGGCAGGGGTGAAGGGGTGAGCCGAGAAGGTGGAAGGAAGGAGCAAGGAGGTAGGAAAGGTGAGAGGGATCGAGGGAGAGAGAGAGAGAGGGAGAGGGAGAGGGAAAGACAGGAGAGAGAGAGAGAGAGAGGAAGAGCACCTGCTGACGCCTCTCCATCCCTCCTTCCTTTCCTCCCTCCTCCTTCTTCCCTTCCTCAGCATCGCAACAGTTCCCAGTAATTGTGTACAGGTGAGTCCCACGCCATTACCTGTCAGGAGAAACCGTGCCGTTGGAGGGAGCATCATGCGGGGGAGGAGGAGGGGATGGCGGGGGCGTGGGAGGCGAGGAGCGGGGCCAAGGGTGACGGATGGCGAGTGTGGGGGAAGAGGAGGAGCAGGAGATGGAGGTGAGGCGGGAGGTCACGTATGGTTAGGCCGAGGTGCGTGAACAGGTGATGAGTCAGGGGCGGGAGTGTGTGTGTGTGTGTGTGTGTGTGTGTGTGTGTGTGTGTGTGTGTGTGTGTGGCTTGTCCCGGGCACGGAGAGGGAGAGGACGCATTGAGTGTTTTTAAGATAGATAGATGGATAGACAGACAGATAGAGATGGATTGATAGATAGAGGTATGAAGAAGAAAGTAAAGAAAGGTTACAAAAGACCAAATAAAATAGATAGATAGATAAATAAATATATAAATGGATAGTGTGTACATGCTAATCCACAACTAAACTAAAAATAGGTTTGATAAGGCCACATAATTTAGATAGATGGATAATTAAAGATAGGTAGATAGGTAGATAGATAGAGATTAAGAGCACGTGATATTACATAAAAAAAGAAGGTTTCACAAGTCCACATAAAGAGTTCACGGGCCATTGCGACGGAGATGATTACTGAGGCCACGAGCAGCTATACCATATGCTCCCAACTTTACTTCCTTACATAAAGATTTTTTTTTACATGAAAGGACACGGCTCAAGGGAAAAAAAAAAAAAAAAAAAAAAAAACGCTACTCGCCGTTCCCATACCAGATAACAGTAAAGAGTAGCCAAAAGAGAGGTCAATTTCGGGTGGAGAGGTGTTTGGTTAGGTTAGGTTAGGTTAGGCTGTTCCGGAGGTGGAGAGGTGTTTGGTTTGGTTAGGTTAGGTTAGGTTAGGTTAGGCTGTTCCGGAGGTGGAGAGGTGTTTGGTTTGGTTAGGTTAGGTTAGGTTAGATTGTTCCGGAGGTGGAGAGGTGTTTGGTTTGGTTAGGTTAGGTTAGGTTAGGTTGTTCCGGAGGTGGAGAGGTGTTTGGTTTGGTTAGGTTAGGTTAGGCTGTTCCGGAGGTGGAGAGGTGTTTGGTTAGGTTAGGTTAGGCTGTTCCGGAGGTGGAGAGGTGTTTGGTTTGGTTAGGTTTGGTTAGGTTAGGTTGTTCCGGAGGTGGAGAGGTGTTTGGTTAGGTTAGGTTAGGTTAGGTTAGGCTGTTCCGGAGGTGGAGAGGTGTTTGGTTTGGTTAGGTTAGGTTAGGCTGTTCCGGAGGTGGAGAGGTGTTTGGTTTGGTTAGGTTAGGTTAGGTTAGGTTAGGCTGTTCCGGAGGTGGAGAGGTGTTTGGTTTGGTTTGGTTTGGTTAGGTTAGGTCAGGTTAGGTTGTTCCGGAGGTGGAGAGGTGTTTGGTTCCGGAGGTCTTGGTGTATAACTTAATCTTGGAATCATTTACATCCCAGGAAGGTGAGGTTCAATTTGCCATGCTACACAGGTGGGGCTACAGGTAAACCGGCTCTAAAATGTCTTGTGTTGATCCATGGCTTTCGGGAGTGGGAAAACTGTTGTGTCATTGGTTGGTATGCTTTTTTTTTTACAACAAAGGAGACAGCTAAAGGGCACAAAAAAGGAAACAATAATAAAAAAAAGCCCGCTACTCGCTGCTCCAAAAAAGAATCCAAAGAGGTGGCCGAAAGATGGGTCAATTTCGGGAGGAGAGGTGTCCTTAGACGCTTCTACCTCACACATCAACCATATCCAGCGGCCGAAAAGGAGATTAATCGGGTCCTAATGAGTGTTTTTTGAGGTTCATGGTACAGAAGAAGGGTCATACTACGGAGATTAATCGGGTCCTAGTGAGTGTTTTTTGAGGTTCATGGTACAGAAGAAGGGTCATACTACCACCAGGGTCATAAAACTAACCCTGCAAATGCCCACGACCTCTACGAAAGCCTTGTCAAATTTGTGTGCTTGGACTCTCTCTCTCTCTCTCTCTCTCTCTCAAGGAAGGAAAGAAAGATGAGATAATAGAAGAAAAATAGGAAATGAAGAGAGAGATGGAGGAGGAGAAAGAGAAATTGGAGGGTTGAGAAGATTAGGAAGAAGAGAAAAAGGGAGAGGAATGAAGATGGGAATGTTGAGAAGCGAAAGAAGAGAAAATAGAGAAAGAAGGGAGAGAAGCAGAAAGGAAGAAAATATAAAAAGGAATAGTTGAGGTAGAGGAGAAAACCCTGAACGACCTCTACGAAAGCCTTGTCAAATATGTGTTCTTGGAGGCCGAAAAGATTGAGCATATGACCCTTATTCTAAAGTGGATTGAATATTTTTTTTTGTGTGTGTGAGACTGGATAGCAACTGACTGACTTTCTAATTGACTACCAGAGGAGAGAGAGGAGGAGGAGGGAATAGAGGAACAAACAAAAAGGGAGGATAAAGACAGGGAGAAAGAAAAGGAGTAAGAAGAGAGGATGATAAAGGAAGGGAGAGGAAGGGAAACAAGAAAAACGAGGAAAGGGAGAAATAAAAGGAATAAGAAGAAAGTATGATAAAGGAGTGAAAAAGAAGGGAGGAGAGAGAGGAGAATGTGAGGAGAAAGGAAGCAGACGGATGAGATAAAGGGAGGGAGGAGAATGACAGGAGAAAGGAAGGAGACGGATTAGATAGAGGGAGAGAGAAGAGAGAGTAGGAAGAGGAAGGAACTAATCTAACCTAACCTAATCACTCACAAACCAACAGACTGATTAACCAACTGATTGACTAACCTAACGTAACCTAGCCTTACTTAACCAACTGACTAGCTGACTAACCAATTGACTGACTGACTGACTACCCTAACCTAACCTAACGAGCTGTCTAACACTGAATACCTATCCTAACGTAACTAATTGACTAACTAACTAACCAACTGACTGACTAACCTAACCAAACCTAACCTAACCTAACCTAAACTAAACTGACCTAACCTAACCTAACCTAACCTAAACTAACCTAACCTAACCTAATCTGACCTAACCTAACCTAAACTAAACTAAATTAAACTGACCTAACCTAACCTAACGTAACCTAAACTAACCTAACCTAACCTAAACTGACCTAACCTAACCTAACCTAACCTAACCTAACCTAACCTAAACTAAACCAAACTAACCTAATCTAACCTAGCCTAACCTAACCTAACTTAACCAACTAACTAAAAAGCTTACAACCTCACGATCAATAAGCCCATACCAGGTAAACTAATTTATACACGTGCTTAACCACCCTTCTATACTGATCTTGCAGGCAGGTAACTATATACTAACCTAAGCGTAATCAACCTTGAGGACAGGTAAGCAGGTAGGAATGTGAGGTGAGGCGGCAGGTGCGAAGTGGACAGGTGATATGAGTGCGTCGTGAAGGTTATCAGATGCTTGTTCGAGGAAGGGGGGCGATGGGGTACTTTGACACCACTGCCCCCCCAGCTTGATCCCCCTCCCCCACCCACTTCATCCAGCCCAAGTAGGGTGGAGGGAGGAGGCAGGTGAGGGTGGCGGAGAGGGAGGGTGGAGGGGAAAGGAATGTGGAGGTGGTGCCAAGGGAGAGTGAAAGTGGAAGGAAAGTTAAGGGTGTGGGTAAGAGAAACTGAGAGAGAGAGAGAGAGAGAGAGAGAGAGAGAGAGAGAGAGAGAGAGAGAGAGAGAGAGAGAGAGAGAGAGAGAGAGAGAGAGAGAGAGAGAGAGAGAGAGAGAGAGAGAGAGAGAGAGAGAGAGAGAGAGAGAGAGAGAGAGAGAGAGAGAGGGAGAGAGAGAGAGAGAGAGAGAGAGAGAGAGAGAGAGAGAGAGAGAGAGAGAGAGAGAGAGAGAGAGAGAGAGAGAGAGAGAGAGAGAGAGAGAGAGAGAGAGAGAGAGAGAGAGAGAGAGAGAGAGAGAGTGTAGGAGGAGAATAAAAAAAGACAAAGAAGGAAACAAAGAGAAAGAAAAACGAGAGAGGGAGGAGGAGGAGGAGGAGGAGGAGGAAGAGGAGGAGGAGGAGGCAAGGTTGGGAGATGGACAAAGCGGAGAAGAAGAAAGTTCAGAGAAATTCGAGAATGGAGGAAAAGTAAAGGAGGAGGAGGAGGAGGAGGAGGAGGAGGAGGAGGAGGAGGAGGAGGAGGAAGAAGAAAAAAAAGGGAAAACCCGGAAGATTGAAAAAAGAAAAACTTACGACACGAGAGAGAGAGAGAGAGAGAGAGAGAGAGAGAGAGAGAGAGAGAGAGAGAGAGAGAGAGAGAGAGAGAGAGAGAGAGAGAGAGAGAGAGAGAGAGAGAGAGAGAGAGAGAGAGAGAGAGAGAGAGAGAGAGAGAGAGAGAGAGAGAGAGAGAGAGAGAGAGAGAGAGAGAGAGAGAGTACTAAAAATAAAAAATAAAAAACACGAAGGCGGAAAGAAAGGAAGATAAATTAAGATGAAACCTGAAACTTTAAGAGAGAGCGAATGAGAAAGAGAAAAAAAACAAAAAAAGAGAGAGAGAGAGAGAGAGAGAGAGAGAGAGAGAGAGAGAGAGAGAGAGAGAGAGAGAGAGAGAGAGAGAGAGAGAGAGAGAGAGAGAGAGAGAGAGAGAGAGAGAGAGAGAGAGGAACCAAGAGAAAGAGGGAGAGAGAGAGAGGGAAGGAGGGAGGGAGGGAAGGAAGGAAGGAAAATGAAATACAAACGTGATAGTCGATGTGGCAAAAAGAAAAAAAAAAGAAAGAAAGAGGAGGAAACATGCAAATCAGGCGGAGGGAAGATGAGCAGATAAGGAGAGAGAGAGAGAGAGAGAGAGAGAGAGAGAGAGAGAGAGAGAGAGAGAGAGAGAGAGAGAGAGAGAGAGAGAGAGAGAGAGAGAGAGAGAGAGAGAGAGAGAGAGAGAGAGAGAGAGAGAGAGAGAGAGAGAGAGAGAGAGAGAGAGAGAGAATAAATTTTAATCAAGGGAGAGGAAGAAAAAAATAGTAAAAGAACGCAATAAATAAAATAAAAAAAAGAAAAGAAGATAACATTAAAGCAGAAGGGAAAAGAAAACACACAAAGAAGGAAGAGGGAAGAAAGGAGAGAGACAAGAGATAAAGAAACGAAGGAGAGGAGTAAGAGGAGAAGGGAAGAAGAGAGGAGAGGAGAGAGTGTAGAAGGAGGTATGCAAGTAAAAAGACGAAGGAGAAAGGAGATACGAAATGAAGGAGAAGTGGAAGAGAAAGGAAGGGAGGAGAAAGTAGGAAAGAAGAAAGCAAATAAAAGGGGAGAGCAAGGAAAGAGGAGAGAGGAAAAGGAAGGAAGACATGATAAAGGAATGGAAGACAGAAAGGGAAAGAGGAAAGAGTAGGAGGATGGAAGAAAGGAAATAAGCAGAGTAAGGAAAAAAAAGTGAATGAGGAGGAAGAGGAAATAGAGGAAAGAGAGGAATGAGAAGAAAGGAAAGAGAGTAGCAGTAGGAAGAAGGAAAAAAGGAAGAGAAAAAAAGAGGAAAAAAAGAAGGAATGGAGAAAAGGAAGGAACAGGGAAAAAAAAGGAAAAGGAAAGGAGAAAGTAGGAGGGAAGAAAGGAAAGAGGTGGTGATGATAATTGAGGAGAAAGAATTGAAAAACGGAAAAAGGAGAGAAGGATGGAAAAAAAGAGGATAGAGTAGGAAGAGGTAAGGAATGAAGGAAACGAAGGAGAGAAAAAAAGGAGAGCAGAAAAAGAAAAGAAAGAAAAGGAGATAAGGAAATGAGGAAAATGAGTAGGAAGAGAAAATAATGGAAGGAGAAGCATGAGAGGAAGGGAAAGAGAGGAGGAGGATAAGAAAGGAAAGAGACGAAGGAAAGAGAAAGGAAAGAGAAAGTAAGAGGAGGGAAGAAAGGAGACAAAAAGAGGAGGGAAAGGGAAAGAGGAGAGAGTAGCGGAGGGAAGGAAAGGAAAGAGGTAAGAGGAAAGGAAAGGAAAGAAAGAGAAAGTAAAAGGAGAGAAGAAAGGAGGGAAAAAGATGAGGAAAGGGAAAGAGGAGAGAGTAGCGGGAAAAAGGTTGGACGGAGAGAAAATGAAGGGAAGGAGGAAAGAGCAGGAAGAAGAGGAGGAGGAGGAGGAGGAGGAGGAGGAGGAGGAGGAGGAGGAGGAGGAGGAGGATAAGAAGCAGCAGCATCCCCACGACACATCTTTCACCTCTCACGCCTCACTCCCTTCCCTCCATTTCCTTCACATGACCACAAGTTTCCCTGCGCCTCACCTCCGCCCTCACCCCCCTAGGCCCCCCTCCACACCTGGGCGCCGCGGCAGGTGGAGAGGGCACGGCGGGCCAGGTGAGGGGGCGGGGCCGGGGGCGAGGGATCTTCTCATCTGGGGGAAATGACTGGGAAGGTTCTCAGATGCTCAGCTCCGGCACCTTTGTTATTGTCATCTGGTCCGTCCTGCTCCCGGTACGGTCCCACTCACATCACCCCCCCCCCTCCTTCCCCGTGACCTGTCCCGCCCACCCATGAACGCGGTGGTCTGGGCGGGGGCGCGGGAGGTCGTGTGTCCTTAGGTGGGCGGAAGAACATACGGGAGGCGGTTGGTGGCTGTGGTGGTGGTGACGGTCGTAAAATTACTTAGCCCAGGATGGAGATAACGAGCAAAGTATCCAGAGGTCACACGCAGAATGGCTCTTGTTATGTTATGTCTGTTTCCCTTTCTCTCTCACTCTGTCTCATTCGCTGACTCACTCACTCACTCACTCGCTCACTCTTCCTTTATCTCAAGCTTCATCTCTCAGCTTCTCTCTCTTCCCTTTCTCTTCTCTTCCCTTTCATTACATATATATTTTCTACCTTCACTTGCTTTCCTTACCCTCCCTCCTTTCCTCCCTCCATCCCTCCCTCACTCTTTCTTCACCTCAAGCTTCGTTCCAGGTATTTCTCTGCTTTTTTTTTTCAATCTTCCTTTACTCTTTTCTTTCCTCTCTTTCCTTTCACTGCCTTCACCTTTTCAACTTTTCTTCAACTTGCTTCCCTTCCTCCCTCACTCACTCTTCGTCCCCAGCTTCGTTTTAGACATCTGCTTTTTTCTCCTCCTCATGTTTTCATTACTTTCATCTTTTCCAATCTTCAGGCACTTGTTTTCCTTCCTCACTCACTCACTGACACCGAGAGTATTTTAAAAGAGAGGGAAATCAGGTGCTCAGAGATAGGGGTGGCGATAAGGTGATATATAACCATAACTAGATAGGACTTCCGAGATAAACGTGACAAACTTACGAAAAAAAATAATTCACCCGCGCCTGACGAACTATTTGCAAGTCTTAAAGGAATGTAGAGTTGTCCATTGCCTTACATATATTCAATGAGTACAGATTACGGATGAAACAATTAATGAGGAAGCATGTTAAGGATAGAAGTTGATGTTCCAGTTTATCAGTATGGACTAACTTTTTACCATTTGTTGAAAGTATAATGCTTGAGTCCATCCATGCAGCGAGTAGCGGGCTTTTTTTTATATTGTTGTTTCCTTTTTTTTTATGCCCTTTTGCTGTCTCCTTTGCTATAAAAAAAATCCATAACTGAGTATACGTGACCATTTTGAGAGGCACGGATAAATTAAAGAGAATCAGCATGGTTTCACAAAAGGTAGGTCATGTCTTACCATTTTTTTTGTCCCTTTATAAAGTATGATTATTCTCTCTTCTAATATTTATCTCATTTTTCCTTTTTTCTTCTCTATCTCACTCTCTCTTGTCCTCCTTCTACTAATCACTTCTTTATTCTTTCCTCCTCTGTCCTTTATTACTCTTTTATCTTCTACCAGTTTCTCTTCTTCTATCTTGTCTTCTCTTCCTGTATATCTCTTTTTTCTTCACTCCATCTCTTCGTTATCTATCCTTTCGTGTTTCCTTCCCCCTTCATCTGCCCTCATCATTCCTTCCCTCCATCTTTTATAACATTACCATCCTTCCCTCTCTTCATCTATCTTTTTCTCTCTTGTACACTTTTTTCATCTCTTTCATCTCTCCCTACTCTTTTTTTCTCTTTCCTTACTCTTTCTTTCTTTCCCTACTCTTTTTTTTTCTCTTTCCCTATTTAGTTTTCTTCCCCTTCGTTTGTGTCTCTCCTTCTCACCTGTATTTCATTCTCTCCTTTTGGTCTTCATTTCCTCCCTCCATTTTCACTTTCTCCTCTTTCACTTCTCCTTTTCCCCTTCCCTCCACTCTCCACCTCATCTCCCTCACCTCTCCTTCTTCTCCTCCCTCCCTCCTTCCCTCCCTTCTTCTCTTTTCCTTCCTCACCATTTCTCCGTATAACTATTTCATTTGGGGTTTTCCGTTTCAACACACACACACACACACACACACACACACACACACACACACACACACACACACACACACACACACACACACACATCCTGCCATACCTTCTCATACACGCACACACAGCCTCCTCCTCCTCCTCCATCAGTCTTAAAATTCCACCTATGCCCTCACTTACTGCCCCCGGTACCCCCCTACTCCCACGGGGGGGGGGGGGGGCCGATAGGTATGAGAAAAAAATGAAGAGGTGGTGAGTGAGAGGGGGGGGGGTTGGTAAGTTAGGGGGGTGTAGGGGGGTGTAGGGGTTATGTCAAGGGGGCGTGATGGAGGTGATGATGATGATGATGATGGTGGTGATGACGAGGGTGGTGATGATACTTGGTGGTGATGGAGATGGAAGAATGGTAGTGGTAGTGGTGGTGGTGGTGGTGGTGATGATAATGGTGGTAATGGTGGTGGTGATGGTGGTAGTGGTAATGGTGGTGGTGATGATTGTGGTGATGATAATGACAATAATAGTGATGAAGGGACACGTGGGGGGGGGGGGGGAGGCAAAAGGAGTAGAGAGAAGGGGGAATGCCGTGTAAGGTGTGCGTGTGCGTGCGTGTGTGTGTGTGTGTGTGTGTGTGTGTGTGTGAGTGTGTGTCATAGGTGAGGGAGGGCACGGCGTCGAGTAACCCACCACGTGACGGCGCAGGAGGCAAAAACAGGAGGCGCTGAAGGAGGAGGCGAAGGAGGGGCAGGAAGGAGGCAGGAAGGAGTGAACGAAGGGGGGGAGGAGGAGGAGGAGGAGAGGGGAGAAGATAGAGGGGGGTGAGGGGTGTTTCAGAAGGTATGTCAAAGGTTCTGTTGGGAGACGATCCACAAAAGGAAATATTAATAAAGTCACCTTCCTTATCCTCCTCCTTCTTCATCTTCCTCTTCGTCGTAGTCTTCCTCTTCCTCCTCCTCCTCCTCTCCCTTCATCTCTCTCTTCGTCTTCGTCATTGTCCTTCTTTTTCTCCTTTTCTCCTTCTTCCTTTTCCTCTCTTTCTTTTTCTCCTCCTCCATCTCTTTCTTTTCGTCTTCGCCTTCGTCATCTCTCTCTCTCTCTCTCTCTCTCTGATCTTTTTATCCTCCTAATTCCCCTTCTCTTCTTCTTCGTCTTTTTTTTCCTCCTCTTCCCTCTCTTCCTTTAATTAGTCTTCCTCCTCTTCCTTCTTCATTTCTTCTTCCTCATCTTACATATCTTCCAACTCTTCGTGGTCTTCTTCTTCTTCTTCCTCCTCCTCTCTCTCTCTCTTCAACTTCCTCCTCCTCCTCCTCCTCCTTCACCTCAAGTCCTCGAATCACCCCACTTCCTCCATCCTCCTCTTATCAACCTCTTCACCTCCTCTTCCTCTTCTGCAGCTTCCCCATCCCTCCTCCTCCTCCTCTTCCTCCTCTCAACATCCTCTCCACCAGTACCTCCTCCTCCTCCTCCTTTTCCTCAGATTGTTTCACCTTCGCTCTTCCTCAACCACCACCTCCTCCTCCTCCTCCTCTTCCTTCTGCTCTCGTGGCGGCATGTTGGTAACGTCTTCCTGCTCGCGTCTGGGATTCGAACCCCCGCCAGCCAACCCTTTGTGTGGGCACGGAGCAGCAGGAGCCAAGAGGCCAAGGGGTCGAGGGCGTGGAGGGCGAGAGGCCACCACGCACGAGAGGAAGTGAGGCGTTTTTCTCCTCCTCTTCCCTCGCTCTTGCTCTGTCTTGAGATCAGCAGCATCCGGTAGTAGGGGTATATCACTGAGGGGGGAGGGAGGTGGGGGGTGATGGGGGGCAGCAAGGTGAAGGGAGGACAGGTGAACGGTGGGAAGGAAAGGACGGAGGGAAGGTGGAGGGAGGAGGCTTGAGTTCGTGGGAGGATGGGAGGCTGCTGCGTGTGTGCGTGTGTGTGTTTGCGGGCGAGCGGAAGAGGCGGGCGGTTAAGACGTAGAAGGAAGGTATTGTATTGAAGGAAGTGGAGGTATCAGCGTCATCATCAGCAGCATCCTCAGCATCAGAAGTAAGAATAGGAAGAACGTAAATAACAACAACAGGACAACGTCAAAACAAAAACATAAATAACACAGACATAAATAACAACAAAGACACAAACATCAGTAAAGCCACAAACATCAATAACAATAAGAACACAAACATCAGTAATCGAAGAACACAAACATCATCAACAACAACAACAACAACAACAGCAACAACAACAACAAGAAAAGTAGCGATAAGTAAAGAAAAAGTAATGTCAAAAAAAGTGAACGCAAAAAAAAGCAGGAAAAAAGTAAAAAAGAGGGAAAAAAAGAAAAAAAAGGGAAAAAAGCAGAAAAAAGGAAAAAAAGGGAAAAAGCAGGACAAAAGTAATGAAGGAGAGGAAAAAAAGCAGGAAAAAAGTTAAAAAGAGGGAAAAAAGCAGGAAAAAGTTAAAACAAGAGGGAAAAAAGCAGGAAAAAAGTAAGAGGAAAAAAGCAGGAAAAAAGTAAGAAAAGAGGGTAAAAAGCAGGAAAAAAAGGGAAAAAAGCAGGAAAAGTAAAAAAAGAGGGAAAAAAGCAAGAAAAAAGTAAAAAAAAGGGAAAAAAGCAGGAAAAAAGTAAGAAAAGAGGGAAAAAAGCAGGAAAAAAGGGAAAAAAGCAGGAAAAGTAAAAAAAGAGGGAAAAAAGCAAGAAAAAAGTAAAAAAGAGGGAAAAAAGCAGGAAAAAAGTAAGAAAAGAGGGAAAAAAGCAAGAAAAAAGAAAAAAAGGGAAATAAGCAGGAAAAAAGTAAGAAAAGAGGGAAAAAAGCAGGAAAAAAGTAAGAGGGAAAAAAGCAGGAAAAGTAAAACAGAGGGAAAAAAGCAAGAAAAAAGTAAAAAAAGAGGAAAAAAAGAGGAAAAAAGTATAAAAAGGGAAAAAAGCAGGAAAAGTAAAAAAAGAGGGAAAAAAGCAGAAAAAAGGTAAAAAAAGAGGAAAATAGTATAAAAAGAGGGAAAAAAGCAGGAAAAGTAAAAACAGGGAAAAAAGCAGGAAAAGTAAAAAAAAGAGGGAAAAAAGCAGGAAACCGTAAAAAAAAGAGGGAAAAGCAGGAAAAAAGTAAGAGGGAAAAAAGCAGGAAAAAGTAAAAAGAGGAAAAAAGCAGGAAAAAGAAAAAAAGAGGAAAAGAGCAGGAAAAAAGTCAAAAAAGAGGAAAAAAGTATAAAGAGGGAAAAAAGCAGGAAAAGTAAAAAGAGGGAAAAAAGCAGGAAAAGTAAAAAAAAGAGGGAAAAAAGCAGGAAACAGTAAAAAAAAGAGGGAAAAGCAGGAAAAAAAGTAAGAGGGAAAAAAGCAGGAAAAAGTAAAAAGAGGAAAAAAGCAGGAAAAGTAAAAAAAGAGGGAAAAAAGCAGGAAAAGTAAAAAAAGAGGGAAAAAAGCAGGAAAAAAGTAAAAAAGAGGGAAAAAAGCAAGAAAAAAGTAAGAAGAGGGAAAAAAGCAAGAAAAAAAGTAAGAAAAGAGGGAAAAAAGCAGGAAAAAAGCAAAAAAGAGGGAAAAAAGCAGGAAAAGTAAAAAAAAGAAGGAAAAACAGGAAAAAAAGCAGGAAAAGTAAGAGGGAAAAAAGCAGGAAAAGTAAAAAAGAGGGGAAAAAGCGGGAAAAAGGAAAAAAGAGGGAAAAACAGGAAAAAAGCATGAAAAAAGTAAGAGGGAAAAAAGCAGGAAAAATAAAAAGTGAAAAAAAGCAGGAAAAAAGGGAAAAAAAGGGAAAAAAAAAGCAGCGGCAGCATCAATGACAAATCAGTGAGGACGACAACTGCGACGACTACTACTGATGACAAAAGGACAACAATTATAATGACGGGGGCAACGATGATAATGATGATGACGGTAATTATGGGACGCGAGGATGACGGGAGACGAAAATGACGATGACCCGACGGTGAAGAAGAAGAAGAAGAAGAAGAAGAAGAAGAAGAAGAAGAAGAAAAGAAGAAAAGAAGAAGAAGAAGAAGAAAAATATGATGATGGATAAAAACAATAAAAAAAATCACGAAAAAAAGAACAAAACGAAAATGAGAAAAAGGAAAAAAATAAGGGAAGGAAAAAACTGCAACAAAACCTTTTCCTCCTCCTCATCATCCTCATTATCAACATCATCATCATCATCAACCAAAACAAAGAAAATGGGAGAAATACCACGAGAACAACTAATTAGACAGACAGATAGACAGACGAGCGGACAGATTCAACGACCACCACAAAACCAGCGACTCGCGATAACGACGAGAACGAGAAACAAGAAAACGACAAGAACGAGAAAAATAACAAACAGCAACAAAAACAACAAGACACACGGCGAGGGACACAGTAGAAAAAGAGATCTCGCCATTTTCTCTTCCCATTCGTCATAATTTTTTTTCCTTTTTCTTTTTCTCCTCCTCCCCCTCATTTCTTCTTCTTCTTCTTCTTCTCCCTCTCCCCTCCCTCATTCTTTCATTCATCTCTCTCAACCCTTCTCACGTCTTCGTCATCATCTTCCTTTCTTTCTTTATTTCTGTCTCCTCCTCCCCCTCATTTCTTCTTCTTCTTCTTCTTCTTTCTCCTCTCCCTCCTCCTTTCCCATCATCTCTTTCTGCTCCTCCTTCTCAACCCTTTCATCTTCGTCTTCGTCATCATCTTCCTTTCTTTCTTTATTTCTGTCTCCTCCTCCCACTCATTTCTTCTTCTTCTTCTTCTTCTTCTTCTCCTTCTTCTTTCTCCTCCCCCTCCTCCTTTACCATCATCACTTGCTGTTCCTCCTTCTCAACATTTTTCTCCTCCTCTTCCTCATCGTCTTCTTTTGTGCTCTTTTCCTCCTCCTCCTCCTCCTCCTCCTCCTCCTCCTCCTTTTCGTGGTCCTCTACTGGGTGTCGTTTCCCTTTTCCTTTCGTTCTTGTTGCTAAATGTCGTTCTTTTGGTCTCGTTTTTTATCGTTACTGCTAGAGGAGGAGAATGAAGAAAGAGAAGAGGAAAATTGAATTAAAATAGCAAGAAAAAGTATAGAAAGATCAGAGAAGAAAGAAGAAAGAAGAGGAAAAAGAATTAAAATCAGAAGAAAAAAGGAGAAAAGATCATGAGAGAGGAATAAATGAGGAAATGAAGTAAAATAAGTGAAAAGAGAAGAAGAACAAGAGGAGGAGAACGAAGAAAAAAGAGGAATAAGAAATAAAATACAAATAAAAAGGAAAAACCAAAACAAGATCAGGAGGAGAGAGGAAGAGGAAAAGCTCATAGGAAGAAAAAAAGGAGAAAAAGGTCAGGAGGACAAAAAAGAAAAGAGGAAAAATATAATAATGAAAAAAAACAACAACTAGAGAGGATAAAGAAAAGAAATGGAGGTCGTTGAATCTGTGTGTTCATCTCTGTATATTCTCCTCTATCTATCTTCATCTATCTGTCTTTTTTTTACAGCAAGGGAAGCAGCTCAAGGGTGAAGAACAAAAAGACAGCACCAAGAAAGCCGGCTAGACGCGGCTCAGACAATAGAAAAAAAAAGAAAATAAGGAAAGAAAAAGATGGCACCGAAGACTTCATCAGGAAAAGGCGAAAGAAACGATGCTAAAAGAAGAGAGATATATTAAAAAGTAACGTAAAGTAAATATTAAAGTAAAGTAATGTAAAGTTGAAAGTAAATTAAAGTAAATATTAAAGTAAAGTAAATTAAAGTAAATATTAAAGTTAAGTAAAGTAAATATTAAAGTTAAGTAAAGTAAATATTAAAGTTAAGTAAAGTAAAGTAAATATTAAAGTTAAGTAAAGTAAATATTAAAGTTAAGTAAAGTAAAGTAAATATTAAAGTTAAGTAAAGTAAAGTAAATATTAAAGTTAAGTAAAGTAAAGTAAATATTAAAGTAAAGTAAATATTAAAGTTAAGTAAAGTAAATATTAAAGTTAAGTAAAGTAAAGTAAATATTAAAGTAAAGTAAATATTAAAGTTAAGTAAAGTAAAGTAAATATTAAAGTTAAGTAAAGTAAAGTAAATATTAAAGTTAAGTAAAGTAAAGTAAATATTAAAGTTAAGTAAAGTAAATATTAAAGTTAAGTAAAGTAAAGTAAATATTAAATTAAGTAAAGTAAAGTAAATATTAAAGTTAAGTAAAGTAAAGTAAATATTAAATTAAGTAAAGTAAAGTAAATATTAAAGTTAAGTAAAGTAAATATTAAAGTTAAGTAAAGTAAAGTAAATATTTAAGTTAAGTAAAGTAAAGTAAATATTAAAGTGAAGTAAAGTAAATATTAAAGTAAAGTAAATATTAAAAGTAAATATTAAAAAGTAACACTGCTAAAAAAAAGAGAAATATTAAATCGTATACCAATAACAGCGACGAAAATGACAATAACAACAACGACAAATATAACATCATGAACAAAGTAAGAGAACTCAAGAAAAAAACCAGTGATATTAACGAATTCGAGGATGACGTGATGATGATGATGGTGGTGATGATGATGATGATGGTGGTGATGATGATGATGGTGGTGATAATGATGATGGTGGTGATGATGATGATGGTGGTGATGATGATGATGGTGGTGATGATGATGATGGTGATGATGATGATGATCGGAATAAGAAGGAAAAAGAATGATGAAGAAGGGAAGGAAGACGAAAAAAACGAAGTGGAATAAAAATTAAAATGAAGGGAAAAATAACAAGAAAAAGACGGAATAAGAAGGAAAAAAGATGATGAAGAAGGGAAGGAAGAAGAAAAAAGCGAAGTGGAATGAAAGTTAAAATGAAGGGAAAAATAACAAGAAAAAAGATGAAAAGAAAAAAAAGCCAAATACGAAATAAAAAAAAGAAATGAAAAAGAGATGTAGTAGGGAAAACATCAACTACAACGAAGTATTATAACGCAAGAAAAGATACTAACGACTTCGACGATGAATGATAATGATGACCAGAACAGAGAAATATACAGAGATGAAGGAGAAAGGAGAGACAGAAGAGGCAAAAGAATAATTAGAGTAAGAAGAAAAATAAGAAATAGATGAGAAAAATGAGATGAAGGGAAAAATACGGAAAATAAAGACCTGAAAAAAATAAATGATGATGATGACGATGATGACCAGAAAAATAGAGAAATCCATAGAGGAGAAGGAGAAAGGAGAAACAGAAGAGGAAAAAGAGTAATTAAAGTAAGGAGAAAAATAAGTAGTAGATGAGAAGAATGAGATGAAGGGAAAAACACGGAAAATAAAGATCTGAAAAGAGAAATGATGATAAAGATGATGATAATGACCAAAAGAATAAAGAAATACATAGAGGAGAAGGAGAAAGGAAAAAACAGAAGAGGAAAAAGAGTAATTAAAGTAAGAAGAAAAATAAGAAAAAGATGAGAAGAATGAGATTAAAGGAAAAAGACGGAAAATAAAAATCTGAAAAAAAGGAATGATGATAAAGATGATGATGATGGTGACCGGAAGAAGAAAGAAAAATATGATGAAGAAGAAGAGAATAAGAAGAAAACGGAGAAGGAAAAAGAAGTAATATACAGAAGACGAGGATAAGAAGAAAACGGAGAAGGAAAAAGAAGTAATATACAGAAGACGAGGATAAGAAGAAAACGGAGAAGGAAAAAGAAGTAATATATGATGCAATAATAATAATAATAATAATAATAATAATAATAATAATAATAATAATAATAATAATAATAATAATAAGCGATGAAAAGAAGAAAATTATGAAAGTAAAACAGACGAGAAAACAAAAATAAAGATGCGAAAAGAGAGGAAATTAAATAAAAAGTGAGAGGAGGAGGAGAACGAAGAACAACAACGACAAAAACATCTACAACATCCACCACCATCACCACCACCACCACCACCACAACAACAACAACAACAACAACACAATCTCTTCTATCTGCAGAGTCGAACAATATTTACCTTCGCCTTTCAAACCTATAATTACAGGTGCACAAAGAGAGGATTACACCTGTGCGTGCGTGTGTGTGTGTGTGTGTGTGTGTGTGTGTGTGTGTGTGTGTGTGTGTGTGTGTGTGTGTGTGTGTGTGTGTGTGTGTGTGTGTGTGTGTGTGTGTGTGTGTGTTACATAATCAACAAATAACTAATATAAGCTTTGTGTTGTTATTCTTTTTGTTTTGTTTTTTTCTTGCTTCCTTCATCCCTCCTCCTCTTCCTCCTCCTCCTCCTCCTCCTCCTCCTCCTCCTCCTCCTCTTCTTTCTTCCCTTCTTCCTTCGTCTTGGCCAGGGGTGGGGGGGGAAGGGGAGGGGATAATCACTTCCTCCATTACCTCACCTGATGCACACACACACACACACACACACACACACACACACACACACAGCCAATGAGTGTGTGTGTGCGTGTATGTGTGTGTGTGTGTATGTGTGTGTGTGTGTGACTGACCCCAGCGGTGCGCCCCGAGTGACCCCTGGGCCCTGCTGGCTTCGGGGGGTCACAGGGCGTAGGAGGAGGAGGAGGAGGAGGAGAAGTCACAGGGATCAGGGTCATGGATCTCAAATCTGTCTCCGCATCCGCTCCTTGACTTATCCCAACCCCGATGATGCCGTGAAGAGGGGGGGGGAGGGGGGGCTGTCTTCTTCCTCCTCCTCCTCCTCCTGTTTTTTTCTCTACTTCCCTTTTCCGTCTCCTTCTCCTCCTGCTTCACCTTCTGCTCCTGATCCTGCTTCTCCTCCTCCTCCTCCTTCTCCTCCTTCTCCTACTGTTTTTTCTCTACTTCCCTTTTCCGTCTCCTTCTCCTCCTCCTTCACCTTCTATTCTTGATCCTACTTCTCCTATTCCTCCTCCTCCTGCTTTTTCTATCTTCCTCCTTTTCCTTCTCCTCCTGCTTTTTCTATACTTCCTCTTCCTCCTCCTGCTTTTGCTTTTTTCTCTTCCTCCTCCTCCTCCTCCTCTTCATGCTCCTGCTTTTCCTCCTCTGTCTTCTCTACCTCCTCCTCCTCCTCCTCCTCCTCCTGTTTTTTCTCCTACTTCCCTTTTCCTTCTTCTACACCACCTTCGCTCTTGCTCCTTCTCTTCTTCCTCCTCCTCCTCCTCCTCCTCCCCTTCCCCCCTCCCCCCCACCAGGAAACAGTGGGTAACAAAGATCAACCTGGCCAGGAAGTTGATATTTTAAAGGGCGGCGTGAGGAAGAGGCGGAGGCTGGGAGGGCGGGGGGGTCAGGGGGTCGCGCGGGGGTCAGGGGCGGCAGGTAAGGGGGCAGGTGAGGGGTCAGAGCAGCGCTGCCAAATTATCGTACTCAGCGCATTGCCTTTTCGTAGTTTCTGACCGATAACTATAGCAGAAAAGAACGAAACCTATCACTATTTAACTGTTTTAACGCTAACTTTAATTTCCTATCGTTATTTGTGGGGTTACGACAGTCTTGGAGCCTAAAAACGATAAATGCAATGTTCGGTGTACGACAATTGGCAACGTTGGGTCAAGGGTCGTGGGGCATCCAGGATAAGTCTTTTCCCCTTCCTTTGACCCTCATCCCGGGAGCCACATGAGAGGTATTAGGTGATTATGTTGACTCCTCCTGGGATTCGCTGTTCTCGTGCTATTTTTATTGCAATTATTATCATTATTATTATTACTGCTATTATTTTGTGGTCTTTTTATTGTGTATGTATTTTTATGGGTTTTGGTGGTGGTGGTGGTGGTGGTGGATGTATTATTATTATTATTATTATTATTATTATTATCATTATTATTATTATTATTATTATTATTATTATTATTATTCCTGGGATTCGCTGTTCTCGTTCTATTATCATTGCTATTATTATCATTATTACTATTACTGCTATTATTTTGTGGTCTTTTTATTGTGTATGTATTTTTACGGGTTTTGGTGGTGGTGGTGATGATGGATGTAGAAGTAGTATTAGTAGTAGTTGTGTAGTAGTAATAGTAGTAGTAGTTGTAGTAGTATAAATTTTTACTAATTCGCGTGTGACGTTCGCTGTACTGAGCTTCCCTATAACTGTTACTTTCTTTCAGAGGGATGTTTTGTAGAGGTAACATTGGTTTTCCTTCATCCCTCCTCCCCTTCCTTATTTTTTTTTTTACAACAAAGGAGACAGCTCAAGGGCACACAAAAAAGAAACAATAATAATAAAAAGCCCGCTACTCGCTGGTCCTAAGAAGAATCCAAAGAGGTGGCCGAAAGAGAGGTCAATTTCGGGAGGAGAGGTGTCCAGATACCTTATGCAAGAGTTAACGTGCATCGTCATTCCTTCATCCCTTTCGCTGGCAAACTCAGAAACAGCCTTCCTCCGTATGTATTTCCTGCTGTTTACGACTTGACCTTTTTGAACGGGGGAGTGCGAAGACGCCTCTCCATCCCATACTGACCCTCTTTTCCGGCCACTCACACTACCTTATTTTCGCAGGAGCAACTCTTAGCAGACTTATTTTTGTTTTGCTATTTTGTCCTTAAGCTGCATATTTTTTTTTTTTTTAACAGCAAAGGAGTCACTTCAAGGGCATAAAAAAAGGAAACAAATATGAAAAAAAAGCCCGCTAGTCACTGATCCTAAAAAGAGTTAGAGGAGTGGCCGAAAGATAGGTCAATTTCGGGAGGAGAGGTGTTCTGATGCCCTCCTCTTGAAAGCTTGTTACTGTAAAAAAAAAAAAAAAAAAAAAAAATGGGCGTGTTTGGTGGTGGTAACACTGCACTTTTCTTAGTAAGGAACTTCGGTATCATCCAAAACAACGCAGTGGAAGTGACTCACGACATAATCACCGTAAAGTGTTGCTGTTACCGACAATGACAAACGAAATGATCGCTGGGGAAATCATGTCTGAGTAGCATTTTTTTTTTTTTTTACAGGAGACGAGGCGACAAACAATCAAAAGGGAAAAACGTTGAAAGTCGAGAGGGTCAGAATTGGATGGAGAGGTGTCTTGATACTCTCCTCTTGAAAGCGTTGACGTCGGAGGTAGGTCAGTTAGGTGCCGTTCATAATAATTGAAACGCAGTGATGAGTGAGTTGTCTGAGTCGCTTTAGTTTCTTTTTTACAGGAGACGAGGCAGCTCAATGAAAAGAATAAAAAAAGGAAAAAAAGTCGAAAGTCGAGTTAAAATTGGATGGAGAGGTGTCTTGATACTCTCTTGAAAACGTTAAAGTCGGAGGCAGGTAATTTAGGTGCCGTTCATATATAACACATAAAAAAAAAGTTAATAAAGAGTAAGAATATGAAAGGTAAAATAAAGAAAGAAAGAGCGAGGGAGCATTCAAGAGTAAAACAAATAATAACGTTAATACTAAACTTGAAATCAATAATGAGAAAAAAAAATGATAGGCTAGAAGAGGGATGAGCTGCCTTGGCGACCTCTTGCGGGAACTACGAAAATACGATATAATATTGAAACGCAGTGATGAGTGAGTTTTCCTTCAGTGATTAGTTTGTTCCCGCTTCTAATTTCCTTCATTTACTGTTAATTATCATCATTATCATTATTATTATTTCGTATCTTCGTTGCTGCCGCTAGAGGTTGCCAAATTAGATCATCTGTGACCATCTATTTCCGTCCTCTGCATCTTTCTCCCTTACGCCGACCGCCCTCTTCTAGCCTATCCTTTTTTTTTCCCTCATTATTGATTTCAAGTTTAGTATTATCGCTATATTTTGTTTTACTCTTGAATGCTGCCTCGCTCTAACGCTTTCTTTATTTATTTTACTTTTCATATTCTAACTTTTTTATTTACTTTCTTATTTATGTGTATCTCTTTATCTATTATTCTCATTTATCACACGAATTTAGTAATACTTGTATGGAGAGAGAGAGAGAGAGAGAGAGAGAGAGAGAGAGAGAGAGAGAGAGAGAGAGAGAGAGAGAGAGCACGAGGGAGACAAAGGTGGATTAAGATGATGAAGGAAGTGGTCAGAGATGATAGAGAAGAAGGGATGGAGAGGTAATGGGAGGGAAGGGAAGCTGGAGGAGGAGGAGGAGGAGGAGGTAGGGGTCCCGGATGGCAGAGGTCACTAACAATCATTGATGCCTGGGAACACACCACTCCTCCTCCTCCTCCTCCTCCTCCTCCTTCTCCTCTTCCACCCCTCCAAAAGGTCATATCCTTCATCGGGACTCATTTGTGGGAAGAAAGTTCACCAGGTACTTTAAAACCGTCGATGAAAACACACACACACACACACACACACACACACGTGGACGTCAAATATTTGTGTTATCCGAAATCCTCAATTAAGTTTCCAGCAACGAGAGTGTTTTAATGACCCTCGACGCCTCATTAAAGCGTGTGTGTGTGTGTGTGTGTGTGTGTGTGTGTGTGTGTGTGTGTGTGTGTGTGTGTGTGTGTGTGTGTGTGTGTGTGTGTGTGTGTGTGTGTGTGTGTGTCACGTTTTGTGTGCGTCACGGTAATCATCAATGGACGTCACGCCAACTTTTAATAAAAAAAAACACATAAAAGGAAAGGAAAAAGGAAAAAAGAAAAACAGGGAAAAGGAAAGAGGAAAAATAAAATAAAATAAAGAAAAGATGAAAAGAAAACCCGACTCACTTTCACACGGGCAGGATTGAGGCCTTATACTCCACCATCAAGGCCAATCATCCACTTCTAAGAATACATAAATACACAAACAAATAAGTATGGATAAAAATAAAATAGAAAATAAACGAGAGACTTTCGCAAACACACGTCAGACATCTTTTATCAGTTCCATTTCCTTAAACGAGATTCCCCACACGATTACCTTCAGAAAGCTGCGTAAGACCCATATTCTCAAACACTTCGGAGCTCACACTCACACATAACGTCATTTACCTTTTCGGCAGCGGAGTCGTGTTGGGTTTGAGAGGTCCCTGCTGATGGTGGTGGTGGTGGTGGTGGTCTAACGCACTTGTTTATCAATAGCTCTGGGGGAGAGAGTGAAAATAATTAGTCAAGATATACATACAGGAGTGCAGTAAGCGTATAGTTATGTAAGCAATCAGTTTATTCAGCTGCCACTCTGAGAAACTGTTGAGAGAGAGAGAGAGAGAGAGAGAGAGAGAGAGAGAGAGAGAGAGAGAGAGAGAGAGAGAGAGAGAGAGAGAGAGAGAGAGAGAGAGAGAGAGAGAGAGAGAGAGAGAGAGAAAGAATTAATAATGTGACTAAATACTGAAGATTGTAGTGATTCTTTAATTCACTGGAAACATTATTATTCTTATTTTCCACAATTTTACTTACTCTGAAGAAAACGAGGTGTGTGTGTGTGTGTGTGTGTGTGTGTGTGTGTGTGTGTGTGTGTGTGTGTGTGTGTGTGTGTGTGTGTGTGTGTGTGTGTGTGTGTGTGTTTACCCCCCTCTGTAGCTTCACCAAACAACATGAAAATGGGACTCCATCAGGCATCAAACATTATGATAAATTATGAAAGAAAAAAAGGCAAAATCATGCAAGTTGGGTGTCCGTCTTCTCTTCAGTTGCGACACTTCTTCTCTGAGCCTGACGTACGAAGTAAAAAATAAATAAATAAATAAATAAATAAATAAATAAATAAATAAATAAAACAATGACGATAAGTACTGGAGCAGAGACATTTAATCTATCACTGTAGCAAAATGTTTAACCGCGCCATTGTTCACCTTTTAACCGTATATGTTTTTCACTTTTCTAGAGTGGAAATTAATCACCCGAGCCACTGGACAACACTTAACATGGTGAGTGCTGAGTGCTGGAAGAATGGTGCTGTTAAATTTACTTCGCCGGTAATGAAGTCAATTATCACTGATGTCGCTGAGGCCTTGAGGTCAGACCCCGCCCGTTAGTGACGCAGCCGAGTTTTATTTAGAGTGACTGCCGTGATGATTCTTGCTAGGCTTAAGGGGCTATAACACTGGGCAAATTCTCCGTGGATCTTCAGTCAAACCACGATTTCCGCTAGCGTGGTTCTCATTTGTTTCTTGTTATTGCTGCTGATGATGATGGTGAGTAATACCGTCGTCCTTCGGTGAAATCTACCGCAGCTTTGGAAGATCGTGGACACGTCAGAAAACCACGGAAATATGAAAACCACGCCAGCGGAAATCGTGGTTTGACTGAAGATCCACGGAAAATTTGCCCGGTGTAATAGCCCCTTTATGCCGTACCCCCTGCGCTCCTCTTTACTTGAGTAGCTGAAACTAAACATTACTGAAGCTCTGGACAGCACGTAGGCAATCTTCTGTCACTCGGCGGTGGTTGAAAATTGCTGTGAAACCAAATTGTCGAGTCCGTTTTGGCGTTATTCCTGAATTATTTTCCTCTGCTCTGCCACACAGTCCCACCACCTATTTTTTCCTCTCATATGTTACCTACAGCTTACATATGAGAGGAAGAGATAGGTGTTGGGACTGTGTGGCAGAGCAGAGGGGAGGAAAGGACCCGCGGGAGCGTACGCCTCGACATATTTGGAAGTGTGACAGTATTCGAACTCAGGTCTTCGGGATCACCATGTACGCAGCCTGACCACTCGGCCGTCACCTCTGAATGAAACACGTGATGATGATGATGATGATGACGACGACGACGACGATATTAGGAATGATCCACATGCAACGGTAACTTGTTTTCACGGATTTCGTCACCTCCCTTCTTCTATTCTTACTGTACCACAACAACGCCCACGCCTCAACACGCCGATGATACACTACAATCAGCGGGGTCGTATTATAAGACATTTCGTTGGCCAAAAACACCTATTTGACAAGGCTTTCGTTGGAGTTGTGGGAATTTCCAGAAGTAGTTTTATGGCCCTGGTGGTAGTTTGACCCTTCCTCTTTACCATGAACCTGAAGAAACACTCATTACAACCCGACTAACCCCCTCTCTGACCTTTAGAAATAGATGTGAGGAGCGAAAGTGTCTTGTAATACCAACCAGCGCCTCGCCTCGCCCGCACCAACTCATCACAAACTAATGGGTAGGCGGTGGCCGAAGTGGTAGCGTACTGGGGTCACATTCACCGCGTGATGGACGACGCGGGTTCGAATCCCCACGCTACCACTCGGATTTTTCAGTCACCGCCGAGTGGCTTAAAACTACCCACATGCTGTCCTGAAGACCACCCATCAACCCGGACTCTAGAGGGAGCCGTGTGGTGCCCCGAGGGCTGCGACACCACTCGTGTCATCATCATCTTCACCGGCAATATTTTCCGATGACAACAGCGGTATCGACCGCTAAAACACAACACGGACTCCAACACATGATTGTCCCCACTGTTCATTTACCAACCTATACACAATTGTAATTGCCCATTAACGCACCCGCTTATCTCTCTAAGCCAAAGCACGATCAGCCGCGGAACAAAATGTTATGAAAACAAAGCTGCGTCACCGCGTGAATTAAGCATGTCGGTTAGGTAGATTATTGTATGAGCTCGGTGTGAGTTTGATGTATGACTCACACGCCTGACGTATTACCCTCGCGATGTCTGCCTATATAAGAAGCATTTTCCAGGCTTGACCTCAGATTAACCAGCACTCTGTTCGTTGCTGGACACTCAGTTGTCCTTCCCTAGACAACATGGGTAGAACATTCATCGTTGCTACTGTGAGTATGGAGTGAAGAATTACCATAGAGGAAAGCGTATCTAACATATCTATTGTGTTCTATTATCTTAGTTTTACTTAGGATTATATTTCTATGATACTTTATTGTGTGAGTTTTTACTCAATATTATACCAGTGTTAACGTCAGTAACCAATAGTGAAAGAAAACCTGAAGACTCATTGAGTCTAGTAAGCCAGTCGCTGGTTTAAACAATATTTTTACCCTCTGTAATATTAAGTAGTATTAAGGTAGAATAAAATACATATAAGAAAGGCGACACCGTTTCATCACCCCATTTACGAACTCCTTTAAATACTCCTAAAGTACTAGAATTTTAAGTCAAGTGTCACTAATACAAACAGTGTGTCGTCGCCCCTGTGTGACCCGGGATTGCGGGTTACAACATTGGTGTCAGGTGTGGGGTGGTGAAACATGTGGTGAAACATGTGGTGAAACATGTGGTGAAACATGTGGTGAAACATGTGGTGAAACATGTGGTGAAACTTGTGGTGAAACTTGCGATTTATATTGGTTTATATTGGTATTGTACTGGTGTATGTCCACATCCGAAAGCGAGGGAGAAGACAGTTATTCTTGGAATTACGGGAATAAGACTTTAGAGTTAAAAATGCCAGACGAAGGCAAGAACCCTCCCCCCACCAAAGGAGCTGGAAAATCGATCACCCTTGCCCATGATGATCTTGTCACGCTACTTAGCCGTCATACCTTGAATGATTTTAGTAGAGTGCAGGGACTCTTATATTTTTGTGGTGGAGAAGAAAAAAGTAGCAAAGCACCAAACCTCCCATGCCATAAGCTAGCAAAGAAATGGATAGAGGATATTGAAAGCCGGACACAGGCAAATTGGGACACTACCGGAAAGATTGAGTTAGCCAAACAATATGCCCTGGGAGCAGCGCGCGATCATCTCCTCGGTTGTATCACTAGATGTGGACAGGATTGGGAAAAAGTAAAGGAAGACTTCCTACGTGTGTTTCCCACAGTAAGGACCTTTGAGGTCCTCCAGAAAGAATTGGGAGAGGCAAAACGGCGGACAGGAGAAAACATCCGCACCTTCCTCATCCGCCTGGAGACATTGAGAGACGAGTTGATCGCTCTCGAGCCTGACAATGCCAGTTTGCTAAATGAGATAACCGCTTTACGGCTCAGAGAGGCTTTCCCTCCGGCCCTCTTACTCATCCTAACGGAGGAAGAAAAGGGGGACCCACAGAAGGTATTAAAGAAAGGGTATGAGTATATTAAAGCTTATCCAGAGTCGAAGCTATCCGATGCCGATATCGCCAAAGAAATAAAAGTGCTGAACGTCTGTTCCACCCAGGCATCCGGACCCAAACATGTCTCACAAGCCCGTCCTCCACGCCCTCCAGGCCAGTCACGTTACCCGATAACCCAAAGGGGAGGACGGCACGCCGCGCCACCTACACGCCCATATGGGAACGCGCCCACGCCACCCACATGTTATGCTTGTGGGTATGTAGGACACATGGCTCGCGATTGCACATATGGAAGGCAGTATAGTGCCTACCACCCACCAACGGGCTCGGTACCCTCAGTACCAGCCCACTCGAAACAGGCGTCAGCCTGTCTCGCCTTGCGCTGCCTGGCGCCCGGAGTACACGGCCGGTCCCTCACCCCGTAGCTCCTGGGTTAACCCTGACCACGAGAAGAACAAAAAAAAAACGACCCCAGAGTAGCTGCGGCAGTCCACGGCCCTACCAACGCCCTCACGTTGAGATTGTGCGTAGGCGCTAATGCACAAAAGGAGATGGTTTACGCAATGCTAGACACAGGAGCAGGAGCGTCCCTAATAGAAGAAGATTTATTTAGGAAGGTAGGCGGGAAGATGATAGTTACAGAACCTTTCAGAGGGGTAGATCGGACTCCAATCCCTAATAAAGGACTAGCCGAAGTAGTAGTAGACTTTGGGCACGGAGAAATTATAGAAAAATTTGTAGTAATATCACAAGGTATAGTGTTACCAACAGCAGTTTTGTTGGGCCTAGAATTTATGTGGAGACAAAATGTGGTAGCTGCACCGCTGGACACACCTGGGCAGTTTAGTGTAATGGTGGGCGCCTACCCAGTGGAAGTACATTCCCTGGCTGCGGACGATATGAGCCCGTACCCAGAAGATCATAAACCTACTTTAGACGAGATGGAGGAAGTACCAGTGAAAGCATACGCTATTAACGTGGCGTCCTTGCTCCCAGGCACGGCAGGGTATGTCACTCTGGAGGCAGAGATTGGCAGAGCCCAGCAAGCCTTATTTCTCCCAAGGTCCAATGATATCCCTTCTTCATTTTATTTCCGGGTTAGTAACCTTAACTCCTAACGTCAAACAAACCAAAGGTAAATTCATCATTCCCTATGCTAACCCAACTGAAGAAACTATTGAGATGCCAACAGGTGAAGTGATGGGACACATTTATTCTTGTCACTCAGAATACTATCAATCATCGACTAATGAATGTGTAGCGGCTGTCACAAAAACAGCTACAAAGCCGCCTGTCACCCAGTCAAGTAAGCAGATGGTACTCGATAAGCTGATAGACGAGCTATTTTACCCTCACAACGGAAAATTGCTGTCTGAAGGGCTTAACCTGCAAGTATCCTGATGTGTTTGCTCTAAAAACGAGCCACTCACTTACCCCTATTATGTTCACACTTTAAGGCTAAAAATGACAAGCCTATATATAAAAAGCCATACCCAATACCAGTAAAATATCATAAAGAAATAGAGATTCAGCTCAAGGACCTTGAGGCCCAGGGTATTATACGCCCTAGTGCGTCACCCTACAGCGCACCTCTAGTCCCTGTTGCTTTAAAGGATGGTGGAGTCAGACTTTGTCTCGACTTCCGCGCTCTGAACGATGAATTGATTGATGACAAACATCCACTCCCTAACATTAACCTCATTTTGCAACAGTTAGGGGAAAGTAAAGTATTCACCTCCCTTGATTTGCGCCAGGGCTACCACCAAGTCCCATTGGCAGAGGAATCTAAACACTTGACAGCCTTCACGACACCTTATGGCCTCTATGAATTCACTACAGTCCCCTTTGGATTAAAAACAGCACCTGCAGCCTATCAACGGATCATGAATCAAGTTCTCATAGGTCTGACAGGAAGAATTGTACATGTATACCTTGATGATTTGATAGTACAAGGGAAAGACATGGACCATCACCTAAAGAACCTCCATGCCGTCTTGGACAGACTGCAGAAGGCTCACCTGTCCTTAAGACTAGATAAGTGTTCCTTTTTCAAAGAGCAAGTAGATTATCTGGGTCACATTGTTAGTGCTTCTGGCTTGAAGCCTCAGCCCTCAAAGGTACAGGCGGTGCAACAACTCACTCCTCCGAAAACAGTCAAAGAACTTCAAGGTTTCCTGGGATTGGTTAACTTTTATAGGAAATTCATTAAAGACTTTGCCAAGATAGCATCCCCACTTAATTTACTCAAAGGGAGGAAAGTAACCAAGAACGATAAGACACATCTGGAGTGGAATGAAGAGGCATTGCATGCATTTAGCACACTAAAGAACAGTCTAACGACTGACATTGTTTTAGCCTTTCCGGATTTCCGGAAGCCCTTCAATCTCACCACAGATGCGTCAGATAAGGCAATAGGTGGTGTGTTGCAACAAAAGGATGAAAATGGTAGTTTACGTCCCATAGCATATTTTAGTAGAACCCTGAATGGAGCAGAACGTAACTACTCAGCGGTAGAGAGAGAAGCTTTAGCAGTCATCTATGGCCTCAGTACTAACCGACCCCTTATCTTGGGTTATAGGATACACATCCTGTCGGACCATAGACCACTGACTTGGCTGTTAAAAAGCACAGTACCTAGCAGCAGGATTGCACGCTGGCAGACACTTCTAGGAGAATTTGACTTTAGTATTGATTATCTCCCAGGCTCCAGCAACATGGTAGCAGATTTTTTGTCAAGGATTAGGAATCAGGAGAGTGACGTGATAGAAGGCGAATTGGATGCTCGAATTATGTCTGTCACCCTTACGGGTGGACAGGACATGTCTGTCGCCTCTCCGGATGGACATGACAAACAGGATAAGTTTCTCCATTGGAGTCTTGCTGGACTCATGGAGCACCAGGATCGCGATCCTGAACTGAGAGAATTGAAGCATGCTTTTGAACAAACCACCGGTGGTAACGTACATGAGAGAGATGAGAGAAAGGTTGCAGAGAGGAGCAATGTAACGTTAATGCAGCTAAGAGGCACTTCAAAAACTGCCTCTTAGTGAAGTGTGTGTAGAGAACGGCATTCTCTACCGCGATGTTTGCGATGAATACAACAAGCAGAAAAGACTGGTTATCGTTCCACCAAGCTACATTCCTAACGCGTTAGCTTTGGCGCATTCCATGCTACCTGCAGGGCATGGAGGCACTAAGGTTACGTTGGCACGCTGTCGCAAGTTTGCGTACTGGCCGGGAATGAAGGCGGACGTGGAGCAATATGTCAGATCTTGTCCTGTCTGTTGTCGGTTTAAGAAGAGGGATCCCGCCAGCTCCACTTATGAGGTATCCAGAGGTTGGCCAACCGTTTGACAGAGTCCATATGGATATTGTCGGACCTTTGTCTGTTTCAGACGAAGGCTATAGGTATGTACTGACAGTGATAGACGTCCTGTCACGCTTCTTGGTAGCAACCCCCCTTCGTACGAAGGCAGCCAAGGAAGTGGCAGCTGCGTTCTACAAGAACGTAGTCTGTGTACACAGCATCCCGCCGATTCTAGTCACGGATCAAGGAAAGGAGTTCGTCAACACTCTCTTACGAGAGTTGACTCAGTTGTTACAGATTGATCATCTAAGGACAACTCCTTATCACCCGTCTGCAAACGGTGTGATAGAAAGGCCTAATGGCACCTTAATAAATATCTTGAGAACTTTGTGCGAGGACAATCGCGGTATCTGGGACCAAATGCTTCCGGTTGCAACACACGCCTACAACACTGCCTACCATCGTGTTCTGAAAGATTCACCATTTTTCTTGCTTTTCTCTCGGGACCCAAATGTTCCTTTTGAAGTGCTTGAGAATAAACTCCAACCTTGTTATGATGTTGACAGCTATAAAGCATTTACTTCTAGTGTCGCGCAGCGTACCTATAAACTATGTCAGTAGTAGGAGATCGGGTCTACTTAAGGCATGTATGTACAAAGGGCGAACCAAAGAAGCTCCAGCCCTTGTTCAATGGACCTTTTAGGGTGCTAGAAAAAATAAGCCCTGTAGTCTTACGACTGCGTCATGTTAGAGGTGGTAAGATCAAGACAGTTCACACAAATAATGTTCAGGTCGTTCACGAGGACTCTCTTGGCTTCCATGACTCTCCTAATGTCAGGCGTGCATACCCTCTCCCTGATCAAGTAGTAGAAGTGGACCCACTCCCCATGACTTATTCCCCCGAGGAGCCGCTGCCATTGTCCTTTCCAGCTCCTTCCGAGCTCTCCTCACCGGCTCCTGTCTCCTCAGATGCTTCAGAGGTCCCCTCATTGGTTCCCTCAGCTCCTTCAGAGCCCTGTGTCAGTCGCTCATTACGATCCAATACGGTACCCCCTTCTCTCCCCAATGTGATGGACCGCCCTCTTGAGTATCGCCAACGACCAACGAACTGATGCCCCTATAATTACAGATCCTGGGTGTTGCCCTCTCCTTGTCTTCCCTTGATCCCTCCAGGAGCAACCCATTCGTCCCGGCCTCGTCTTCTCCCCAGTCTTTAAGATGCTGTTGACAGGACGGTACTATGTTGTCCCTGTCGTCCTCAAGACGGACGACATCCAACGTCCTCTCATCAACGTGGCAAATCTAACAGCGGAAGTTTCATGGTCGATTGAACATATGAATCAATCGTTCCCTACTGTTGGTCTGCTCAGGCGCACTCTAGACTCTTTTCACATTGAGTTTGAGAAGTTATTCAAAGATCTTAACAGCTTTCTGTCGGCTATGAGTGGTAGAGATGGAAGCCCGTTTCGGACTCGCCAGAAGCGAGGAGCCGTGGATTTCCTTGGCTCGGTAGCAAACCTCCTTTTCGGCACAGCCACTCAGGCCCAAATAGATGTGATACACGGAAGCTCTCCCAGCTCTACACTCTGTCCACAGAAGAGAGACGTCAACAACCTCCATCAGGAAGTCCTCAACGCCACAGTTCAGGACCTCCGTCATGTTCATTCTGCCATCTCCTGTCTAGAGTCCGCCTCGGCTTTGGCCTCAGCTATTATCCGTCAGTTCTCACTAAAACCTTGCAAATTGAAGGGAAATGCGTATTTTGGAGACTATCCTTCTCATTCAGTTGGCACTTAGTGACCTAAATCATGATACTCTGAATCTCAAGCTTGGCCTTCAGCAGCTGTCCCAAACGCAGGTTTCCTCTCCTCCTTCCAAATGATGTACTATTTCGTGTGCTCAGCAATGCGTCACTCCATTACCCAGGCTTACTTTTCCCTGCAGCACATGAATATTTAGCATTGTATAGAGATGTCTCTAGGGTTATTTCTAAAGGTACGCTTTCCTCAGGAACCCTTCACTTCTACTTACAAATCCCCATGAAAGGATCCCTCTGACGTGTTCGATGTGTTTAAAATGGACGCGTTGCCTTTTCATCTTGATGGCACGCCATATTTTCTGCACACCGACACGCTTTCCACTTACCTTGCGGTTTCTGAAGACCGCACTCACTATATGCTCTTGGACTCCTTGGACCGCTGTACTAAACACCACCTGCTCTATGTATGTCCCCTGTCGCCCCTGTCTACTCGACTTCTGTCCAGCGCTGCGAGCTCGCTCTCTGTCTCGCTCGCCCAGACGCCCTCTCGCTGTGTTCTAAGTCTCTCCTCAGAGTCTTCCCCCCGGTCTTCATCCCGTCTCCTGCGGGCTGGGTCTTCGCTACCGATACTCCCCAGATGGTCACCATGGTCTGCCCGGACAGCCCGGTCTCCAAATACAGGCAGACCATCAACGGGACGGGTCTCCTCAGCCTCGGTATGGGCTGTAGTGCCCACTCCGACGCCTTCAGCCTCCTGCCTCTGCTACTATGGACGGTGACGCCCCGCTGACGGTTCATCGCGCCCCCTTCCACATCGGACGTGACGTGGTCTCATCGCTCCTGGCCAAGACTCCCTTGGCCCCTTCCCTCCCGCCGCCGTCGCCCGGGTCGTCTCTGGCCCCCTGCTGGACCTCCTCCAGCACTTCACGCGCTCCAGGAATCCATCTCCGGTCCCCGCCTTCGACCCCTTCCTCCCTTGGTGGGGTGGCTGCTCCTCCTCGGCGGCGTCTTCGGCGCCGGGGGGGTGGCCGACTTCTGTCTCTTCAGGTCCCGTCTCGCAGGCCTCCTCCCCACGATCCCGCCATCCCGTCTTGGCCCTCCATGGTCGTCCGCCGGGCGGACCGCTTCGTGCCACGAGGACGTGGCGTGGTTTTAACGGGGGGGGTATGTGGTGCCCCGAGGGCTGCGACACCACTCGTGTCATCATCATCTTCACCGGCAATATTTTCCGATGACAACAGCGGTATCGACCGCTAAAACACAACACGGACTCCAACACATGATTGTCCCCACTGTTCATTTACCAACCTATACACAATTGTAATTGCCCATTAACGCACCCGCTTATCTCTCTAAGCCAAAGCACGATCAGCCGCGGAACAAAATGTTATGAAAACAAAGCTGCGTCACCGCGTGAATTAAGCATGTCGGTTAGGTAGATTATTGTATGAGCTCGGTGTGAGTTTGATGTATGACTCACACGCCTGACGTATTACCCTCGCGATGTCTGCCTATATAAGAAGCATTTTCTCCAGGCTTGACCTCAGATTAACCAGCACTCTGTTCGTTGCTGGACACTCAGTTGTCCTTCCCTAGACAACATGGGTAGAACATTCATCGTTGCTACTGTGAGTATGGAGTGAAGAATTACCATAGAGGAAAGCGTATCTAACATATCTATTGTGTTCTATTATCTTAGTTTTACTTAGGATTATATTTCTATGATACTTTATTGTGTGAGTTTTTACTCAATATTATACCAGTGTTAACGTCAGTAACCAATAGTGAAAGAAAACCTGAAGACTCATTGAGTCTAGTAAGCCAGTCGCTGGTTTAAACAATATTTTTACCCTCTGTAATATTAAGTAGTATTAAGGTAGAATAAAATACATATAAGAAAGGCGACACCGTTTCATCACCCCATTTACGAACTCCTTTAAATACTCCTAAAGTACTAGAATTTTAAGTCAAGTGTCACTAATACAAACAGTGTGTCGTCGCCCCTGTGTGACCCGGGATTGCGGGTTACAACAGCCGTCCAAGCGAATCAAGAACGAGTTCCGGGGGGCAGCATGAGCCAATGCAAGATGGCGCCACTATAAACACTCGCCTGCGCCAGAACGGGCTGGGCCGACCATCAGGCCCCACCTGGAAGAAGCCTTGGGCCGACCATCAGGCCCCACCAGGAAGATGCCTACCGGCGCAGC